>NW_016807377.1:642866-652975 GCF_001698545.2 Rhinopithecus bieti
TTCTTTCTTTTTTTTCTTTCTTTCTTTCTTTCTTTCTTTCTTTCTTTCCTTCTTTCTTTTCTTTCTTTCTTTCTTTCCCTCCCTTCCTTCCTTCCTTCCTTCCTTCCTTCCTTCCTTCCTTCCTTCCTTCCTTCTTCTTTCTCTTCTAAGACATAATTTCCATGTGTTCTTTCCTTTTTCTCCTTCACATGCCCCGTCTGCCTCTCCTTGTATCGTCTCCCCTCTTTGTTTTCAAAGGAAATTGCATTATGGCATTTTTTATTCATTCCCAGGTAATTACCAAATACTATGTCACTAGGATGACTTGATATTTAAAATACCTGTTCTTTAAAATTAAGAAAAGGACAACTGAAACTGATAGCTTTGTGCTTTGAAGGATATTTTATTTCATTAGTGATCCCAGTGAGAGGGAGGAGGGAATGCTGGCATTTCACTGGTCCGGTGCTGGCAATGGGGAACCTGAGATAGACGTATTGGATCAAGTCTCTTGACTGGGGCCATCTCTTCTGACCCTACGAATCAGAGATCCTGATGCCTTATTCTTTGTTGTGTCCACTTGGCCTTGTGCCACACTTGCATTCTTCAAAATGTTAGTTTCTTCTGTATTTTCCTCCAAGAGTGTTTTGTTTTGTTTTTTTTAATTTTTACTTTTTTCTTTTGGGATGGAGTCTTGCTCTGTCACCCAGGTTGGAGTGCAGTGGCATGATCTCAGCTCACTGCAAACTCCACCTCCCAGGTTCAAGTGATTCTCCTGCCTCAGCCTCCCAAGTAGCTAGGATTACAAGTGCACCACCACGCCTGGCTAATTTTTGTATTTTTTTGGTAAAGACAAGGTTTCACCATGTTGGCCAGGCTGATCTTGTGCTCCTGACCTCAAGTGATCCACCTGCCTTGGCCTCCCAAACTGCTGTAATTACAGGAGCGAGCCGCCATACCAGCCCCTCTGAGAGTCTTTTGCTTTATGCTCCTGATTCACTGGTGTCACCCATTTCAGTGACTTTTGAATGGCAATTACAACTAAACTGGTTGTATGGCCCTTGAAACAAATGGTATTGTGTAGGTTTCTCCTTTCCTGTAATGCACATATGACACTGACACTAAGGAAAGAAGCAAGACTGTCAAGAAGCTTGCTTTATTTATAGTCAATCATTAAGAAAACCCACGGTCATCACCAGGTCTGAGCAGAACACTGCAAATGTCCAGACAAATGGGAAAAACCATGCACTCCAGCTCCAAGGAAACACATTGCCCTCTTCAGTGAGCTCCCAGAAACTGCTCTCCAGCATCTCTCACTGTTAGCCCTCAAATGTGCAAAGGCCAACCAGGCAAGCCTCTCAGGCTGGCTGCTCCAGAATGCACATCTGTAACTCCGAGCAATTTGCCACATTCTCTTACTCCTAGCCACCTAGGCAGAGGAGAAAGGATGATTAGCACATAGAGGATTGACTGGTTCTGTCATGAAAGAGCCCATGGCACTCCCAGATTAGTTGTCCGAATGAGGGTGAGATAGTGTGGCAAGTTCACCTCTAAGAAACAGTTTATCTGAAATAAGTTCTCAGCCTTCTCTGTGTGCTTTGAGTTAAATTCCTCACAGCTTGAAGGATTTATATGAACTTAATTTTTCCCAATAGTTCATGCTTTAAGCAAATAGAACTATCTTATCTCTCACTATCTTATCCATTGAAAATCCTACAAGTTTGGAAGCATTTGGAAACATTTAAACTATGGCATGTTAATGTTTTGCCAGTAGAAATATGATTTAGGAAGAAATATTACCACCTTTGTGATTTAACCTGTGATTTCTAAGTTTTGGGGAATACCAGCATTTTATTTCTAGCTCAATTTTTGTTTTGACATGTACATGCCTCCTTCTGTCTTCCCCAAGTGCTTACAAGAATACATCACAATTTAAAAAAAAAAAACTGAAACGAATTTAATTGTGTATGTTTTAAATTGTTGTATTTCAGTGACATAGAAGAGCGTCAGACTAGGCCGAGCGTAGTGGCTCACGCCTGTAATTCCAGCACTCTGGGAGGCTGAGGCAGGCAGATCACCTGAAGTCAGGAGTTTGAGACCAGACTTTCCAACATGATGAAACCCTGTATTTACTAAAACAACAACAACAACAACAACAACAACAAAATTAGCTGGGTGTGGTGGCGCATGTCTGTAGTCCCCGCTACCCTGGAGGCTGAGGCAGGCGAATCACCCGAACCCAGGAGGCAGAAGTTGCAGTGAGCTCAGGAAAAAAAAAAAAAAGAAAAAGAAGAGTGTCAGACTAGAATTCAGTACACACAATGCTCCTCCTTTCTCCTTGACTTAGGGCACTTCACTCTACCCCTTTTGGCTTCAGTTTCCCTAAGTATTAAATTGGCCTGAGGTTGTCTTGCCCTCAATGAGATAATATATGTGTCGGTCATTGGAAACTTATAAAGATTCTGTAGAAACAAATGTAAACTTTTAGCACATTTATTTAATTATCTTTTAAAAACATACGGTGTCCTAGAATTTATAATTTCATGATATTTCAGAATTTATTTCCAAATGTCTCTCGTCACAGAGTATAAAAGCATAACTTATCCAAAGCACCAAGTTGTTTGACAATTTTAATCACCAATGTTAGATGAGTTTGGGATATATGTTTAATTTGACTTTATAAATTTCAACCATTTGAATCTGTGATTACTAGTGCTCAGTGAAGTGCTAGTAAAGACACAGATGATGGAGAATTCACTAATTACATACTAATAGGTTAAGAAAGACTTAATGTAAAGTCTGGATATAAAGGTTAATGGTCTGTCCTCTATCTAAAAAATATTTTTAAGTCCATGTTTTAGATCCTCACACACATTTACAGAATATAGAATTTGTGACTTCTTTCCTTAATCTAATTATAAGACTATATTTATAACATTAATAACAGAAAATGTTATACAATTTGTTTAGCATTCTGTGCCAAGATTTAGTTAGTTACTCTAGCTGCTCATTTGTTAACATGAATTAAGATCCACACGAGATCATGTCCTTTGCAGGGACATGGATGGAACTGGAAACCATTATCCTCAGCAAACTAACACAGGAACAGAAAACCAAACACGGCATGTTCTCACTTATAAGTGAGAGCTGAACAATGAGAACACATGGACACAGGGAGGGGTATAACACACACTGGGACCTGTTGTGGTGGTGGAGGGAGGGCAAGTATCAGGATAAATAACTAATGCTTGCGGGGTTTAATACCTAGGTGGTGGGTTGATAGGTGCAGCAAACCACCATGGCATGTGTTTACCTATGTAACAAACCTGCACGTCCTGCACATGTATCTCGTAAATTAAAATAAAATATATTCAAAAACTTGAAAGATTTATTGTTGTTTTATAAAATTTCTTATCTTTTTCAAAGAGTAAGAAGTTGGCAAACTAACAATCCCACAAGGTGGGAGAATAGCAAATATTTGGTGTTGCTCTCAGATCTCACTCTCCATGATTCTTTCACTCTTCTTCTCTCCTTCTCCTGACCTTTTCAACCCTCTTCCTCTTTACCTCTAGGGAGAAGCCTCCAGTGGAGCAGGACACTCACTGAAAAACTACATGGAAGAAGTGAGTTTTAAGGTTGCTTTATAATGTAGTCTGAAATCAGTCTATGATACAGGATGAAGCACTCACTTGGGCTTTCTCCATCTGCCTGTAGGGTTTCTAGTCTGTGCTCAATGGTCATGTCCACAAAAACCAGAAAATAAATAATATGTTAGCAAAATAGTTTTTGGTTCTCATTGGGAGAAAGATACTGTATATCAGTTCAGTGATCCTGAACATGAAAGTAAAACTGCATAAACCATGGTACTAATATATATTTTTATACACAAACATTTGTTGATGTTCAAATAAATGAGAAAAATAAATAAATGAGTTTACATTGGAGTGTACACAAAAAAAGACACAACCATTGTTCTTATTGAAAAAACAACCTGTACTAGGTCTGGATCCATTCATGGGACAAATGGTCATTGGGAATGATATTCACACATGCCATTATGCAAAGGGCTGTCCCAACAATTAAATATATGCTAGATTTCACTTGAAAACTTTTTAAACTTCTGGGTTTATTATTTTTGGAGATATCCAAGGGTCATCTGTGTCATGGAACTTTGGACTGATGGGAAACTATTTCGGAACTCTCAGAGAAACCAGTGGACAGAGCCCATCAAACTAGGCCTGAAGCCAGACCTCCTTGGCCACTAAATTAGCTATCTAAATCCGCTACAGTTGGAGGGAACTGGGAAACAGTTTGGTGATGCTAAGAATCGCCTACAAGGATTTTGTGGTTGCCTAAGTTCTTGGTTCAGCATTCCCCACTTAACAGTGGATCTGTGGGTGATGGGCCACCTCCACAAGAGGGATGGCTGATGCCTCTTGTAATATGTTCTGTTTAGGTCTAACCTCATGTTCCCACCTGGAGAGCACTGAGGTGCTGGGCCAAGACATGGGCTGCATGCTGATGATAGAACTTATGAATAAATCTTCTTCTAATTTTGTAGTTCTCGTCCAAGAAAAACAGGCTTATTTTCTTCATAATTACCAATGTGCAATGTAAATGTACATGTTGTACACAAGTGTAAATGCTCAATGTGGCAAGAAGTTTGAGAATTTGTGCCTTTTCACTTAAAGTACTTAAAGGCTATTGTTCCTCAGACTGTGGTCCTCTGACTACAACAATGCCATCATCAGGGGGCTTGTAAGAAATACAAAATCTTGGGGCTCAGCCCAGACCCAAATAATCAAAATCAACATCCTAAAATGATCTCCATTTGATTGGAAAGCATCCTAAGTGCCAAGAAGCTCTGCCCTAAAGTGTCTTTTCCAACGTTCTTTCTAGGGAGTAACTGTGTGCATCATGAAAACTCCCAATTTTGTTTAAAAATCTCCAATTTCATATAAAATAGGTAAAGAGAAAACCTTTATTTATAAATTTATATCTTGCTTACTCATCTACTCTCAATAATAATTTTTTGTCTGAAATAAAATACACAAAATCTCTCCAGTTTTAGAGGTTCATTACTGGCTTTCAGTTTGAATTTTGCAAAACATGTGAACTACCTTTCTTAGGGGCTCAGTATTACTCAGTATTTTCATCTACTATTGACTTATACTGAGATTTTAGCTCTCTCTTAAGTCAACAGATGACCATTCTTTACAGTAAAACTAAGACCTTAATTAGTAAACTATGAACTTCCTACTAATTGGCTTTTCTCACAGATAATCCATTTATGTATTAGAAAATATATATGTTCTTAAACTCTTCTCCATGGAGAACATGTTTAGAATGTGAGCCATAACATGATAGTCTTTTGTCTTTTCTCACTCAGGCTTTTATTTCACTTTTTCTTTTTTGTGTGTGTTAGTAGAAACGGTAAACAATAAAAAACAGTATTTATAAATGTTAGAAGCATTGAGGCTAAAACTGGCTAGCAAACATTTGCTTTTATTTAGTACACAATGAAACTCACATAAACCATAGTGTTTACATTTTTAATATATTTAACATTTCTTACTAAAGTTTGAACAACTCTCTGCAGATCAAACTCTCTTTTTTTCATCTAGTTTTATAATGAGACAGAATCATAACCACATGAAATTAGACAATTTTGTTTAGATCTGAATCAAAACTACAGAGATGATATGGTCTTCTCTAAAAGTAAAGCTAAAATGGAGCCTTATTCAACATCTTCTATTTTTTAATGTATTATTTGACTAAGATTTATGATTTTGACCAAATAAAAAATGAAAAATATTTATAATGCTACATTTCTTTGTCCTCAAAATAGCTCTGATAGTTAAATTTTTAAACAATATTACATGCTTTTACCATCTAGACACTTGATAACTTAAGGTGGGAATAATTTTTACGTTATAGAAATCTTAGTTTTGGATTATATTAACTTTCATTTGAAAAGTGTATAATTTAAAATAAATTATCAAATTCAATCAGTTCCAAATCTAGATTGTCATAATTTTTGTAGAAAAGTTAATCCATTTAAAATATCACATTACCAGGACCAAGCTGGTGGCTCATGCCTATAATCCTAGAACTTTGGGAGACTAAGGCAGGAGGATTGCTAGAGGCCAGGAATTCAAAATCAGCCTGGGCAACATAGTGAGATCCTGACTCTACAAAAAATAAAAAAAAAATTAGCCAGGCATAGTGGCACACACCTATAGTCTCAGCTCTTCAGGAGACTGAGGCAGGAGGATTGCTTCAGCCCAGGCGTTTGAGTCTGCATTGAGCTGTGAGCTCACCACTACACTCTAGCGTGGGTGACAGCGTAAGATCTTGTCTCTGAAACACACACACACACACACACACACACACACCAGATGAATAATTGGGAAGCAGCATAGTACACTGGTTAAAAATCCCTTAATCATTAGTGAAATGTAGTCATTTAAATATATATGCATCAGGTAAGTATTGTCAATTTAAATGATTAAGAAGTCACAAAGAACTAGACTGAAGTCAGTGATTTCATGTGAGATTCCTCACACCCTTAGGAAGTTAGTTGGTGAGGGCCAGAGGCAATACGCATGGGAGTGCGAACTTACTGGCAGTGTGGCAGCTTCACAATCTCTCAGGATGTCAAACAGAGTTAAAAGCACCAGACAGGTCTTTTCAAATCTGTTGAGGTTGGCTTTACCAGACGTGCCGTCTGAACCAGAAAGGGGATCAATTCTGTGCATCACAATATCCTGGAATGACTTTGGATGCCGGTTTTGGCCTGCTTGTTGTCTTGTTTCTCGTGTGTACTATTCTGCTATCTCTGGCGTAAAGAAGTTTCAATTCTACCTCTGATGGAGAGTGTATGACATTATTCCCTGTACTCAATAAGAGAAAAATTACTTTTTATCATTCATGAAGGTTTACTTTTTTAAATTTTAAATAATTATTATTAATTATCATAGTTTTATTTTACTTAGAAAACTGGGAAATGAAGATCTTTTTTCAAGAAAATCCTATTTTGCCACTAACATTCATTAAGAACAGAGACATGCTAAATCATAATGTTTAAAAATGTTATAACATGGCACTCAGACAGATATAAAATGGATACATGTGAAAGATTTATTTAACTGATAAATTAATGAGGGAACAAATAAAGCATTCCAATGAGTTCAAAGAAGAATTAAACCCTCACTTACATCGTCATAAAGGAATGCTGAAATGACATTATAAATAGTTGGAAAAATTGGCAAATTTAATCACTATCCATAGGATAACAATCTATTGCATTCCAATGGACACGATTTGCACTTATATGGACAAAAAGCATTTGCACTGCTACCATTTTCTACAAATTCCATAATTGTAAAATAGCTAAAGTCAATGAAAGTTCCCGAGCTTCTGTAAAATCAGATAACTGGCATGCTCGAAAAATGACTTCTTTTTCATTGATAAATCCAATCATCTTTTGTTTTTTTTTTTCCTAAATCTTTTACAAATTCATACTACAATTTCCTTGGAAAGAAAAGCCACGAAGTGGAATGAGTTGGAAAGGAAGATGAAGTACAATCCCAATATATAGTGTAGGATAGCAAAATAGTCATATAAATTTATTTAAGTATTTTGCATTTACTTTGTAATGTTTTTCACAACCTATCGTATTTTAATAACTTCGTTATTACTCTCTCTCTTTTATTTTCCCAGATTCTATTAATTTATACTAATAGTTCCTAATTTTAAGTAACTTTTACAATTCCCAAAATAAATAGGCTTCATAAGTAAAATTCACTTACAAATCCCCCAGCTCATGCCTGTAATCCCAGCACTTTGGGAGGGTGAGGTGGGCAGATTGCAGTCCAGGAGTTAGAGACCAGACTGGGCAATATGGTGAAACCCCATCTCCACACAAACACACACACACATCATGGATAGTATGAACCATTTCATTAACAAATGCAAAAAGAAAGTTATTATGAACTTTACAAATTTAGCTGTGTACATTATATAAAGGGAATTTCATTTTAATGGAAGTGATTTTTAATGGAAGGATTAATTCTTTGTCAGTGGAAGCAGTCCATTACATGTATCCAGAGTGGAGTATGACTTTGTTTTATATGTACTGTGCTTCAGGGAACCTTATTTTATAGGGATTACATGGTTATAGAAGTAAAATTAAAGTGATTAAACCATTTTGAAAGATGGAAACTGATGTTTTGTGCATTAGTGACATATTAATACCAAATGAAAAGAAATACTTAGTTGATTCAGAATTAAAGTAGCCAATGGTAGAAGTTTGAGCAAAGAAGTAAAGAAGTAATTTTTTTTTCCTGAAATACACTGAACTTTCAGGGCCACATATGATAAATCACTGATTGGTTGCATTCAGAGAATCTAAAAATAAGCTCTTCATGTGGATCAACAATGCTGTTGAAGTCTGTAAAGCACTTATTCTGTTAGCAGATAGAATAATATATCGATTCAGAGCTAGCAACCATTTTCCATGTGATAAATATCACTATTTCCCACCATTCCTAGTCCCTGTACATTTGCTATCATTATGGTGAAAGTGTTTTAGAAAAAGAATGAATAGCATTTCTTCTAAAAGTAACACAAAAAAGTTGCTCTTAGGAATATAAAAAAGTTTGTACTACACTCAGATACAGTTTAATATTCTTATGGAAAATGTATATTTGAATAAGTTGGCAAAGAGGGACGCGTCAGCTTTTGTATTTTAAAATGTTCAAGATTTTAGCTCCTTGACCCCATCAAAAAGAATTATATGTAGCCTTATGGGCTGAGTTTTAGGCATACATAGTGCTGCCTGTTGGCACTGATAAAGTGAACAGGTGTGTTATATTACTAGCTCTATTCCGGGGAAACCAAAGTAAAACATTTAAATCATCCATTAACAGTAATATTTGTACTATCTTTATGATTCCAATAATTCAACATTTTAAAGCTCTTCCCAAACTACATATTTTACCAAGTTCCATTTGTACTTTAGGCAATTTACATTAAATAGAGAACAGTTGAGTGCTGCTTATCTGTTCAGGAATAAAGCCATTAAAACCGAAAACCAATCGGTAGTATTGCTTAATATTCTGAACTACTGTGGGAAAATAATAACACAATTGATTTATTACTCATATCTTTTCATGAAAACAAATTTCAGTATTTCAATCCAAAAGCTAAATAAGCAAAATATTTTAAATTAAAACACTTTTCATGATCACTTTAAATTTTCTGTTTTAAAGGAATTACTTCACCAATTTCATTTTCCCTTATGTATCCAAAATGTCTATTTTTCATATTTCTTCTTTGAACATCAGAGACTCTGTTCCATTTTTTAAAAACTGCAGCTGTGTGATTTCCCTCTCTGTTAAATAAACATTTCTGAAATTTTACTTCTGTTATCTTCTACATAGCTATTGAATTTTAAATCCACAATTTTTTACACTTATGCTATTTTTTTGGTATAGCTTAGCAAGACCAAATTTAGTAATTAATAAATTTTTTAAAAGTCAGGTTAAGTCCTTACGATAAACACTGGTTTATACCTAAATGGTATATTCCAAGATTGAGGTTTTTTTTTGTTTTGTTTTTTTTGTTTGTTTGTTTGGTTTTTTGCTGACTTTTCCTGCAATAGCCCGTCTAGTGCCTCTCACCTTCTATTATCTAAAGGTATCTAGACCTAGATAGATACAACTTAGGAAGTACAAGAGATCATCTAATCCGGTAACTATCCCATTCTATCCCAAAAGAGAATTTTACATGCCTTGGATTCACCAGGACAGAATGCTGTGCCTTCTGACCCCTGGGGCAATGAGTTTCCACTGTGGAGCCTATCTCTCATATGATAGGAATTTAAGTTTTAATCCAATTAACAGACCATTTTAAAAAGCTGCTTATGCTAAAAACTTTGTGCTTTTATTTATTTATTTTTTTTATTCTACTTTAAGTTCTAGGGTACATGTGCATAACGTGCAGGTTTGTTACATATGTATATTTATGCCATGTTGGTGTGCTGCACCCATCAACTCGTCAGCACCCATCAATTCATCATTTATATCATGTATAACTCCCCAATGCAATCCCTCCCTCCTCCCCCCTCCCCA
>NW_016807377.1:654792-664102 GCF_001698545.2 Rhinopithecus bieti
ATAAATAAATAAATAAATAAATAAATAAATAAATAAATAGAAATATATATCAACATTTCTATGTGTAGCCATCTGTATATATAGTAAGGTAAACACGAATTCATACTGACGTCTTCAACTCTAATACATTATGCATGGATCATTCTAGCCTCTTTCTCTGCTTATCTGTAAATTGCCACACCAGCAGTGAGAAATCTGCCTCCCATCATCCATTTACTTTACTGTTCATTTCCAGAGTACATGTATAGTGGTTTCAGAATTGTTAACCTGTACGCCCATGGAAAGCAAGTTTATCAACTAGAGTATAGTGCATATGTATAGTTCCTTTAGCCTTTGGTCTTACAAACTCCACTCATTTTCAAAGTTAGTTACGTTAGCACCTTATTTCCTCCCCCTTCGATGCGGTTGTTTCATACATCTGTAACACATTTATGTTCTTTCTTTCTTGGTATATTGCGTTTCATTCTGGGATTCCCCAACTTACAAATTGATTTTTTTCATTTGCCTACATTAAAGTTTATGGTGTGGTATAAAATTCTATGAGTTTTGACAAATGCTTAATGTCTTGCATTTGCCATGATAATATCACACAGAATAGTTTTACTGCCCTGAAATATATCCTGTGCATCACACAACCAACCCACCCCTCCACTTCCAAACTTCTGGAAAATTGTGCTGTTTTGAAACTCTAGATTGGGGCTGAACATCTCCAGAATTTGATATCAAAATGAAAGGCATGGCAGATAGAATATTTATTTCATAAAGGAACTGTTTTAAACAAAGTAGGCATTTAATGACTGGTGGTGTCATGTTTCTTAAATATCAAGGGTTGTGGAACTTTATTTTAACTTGTTAGCATTTGTCTGAATAATAATAAAGCACAATATCTCATGCTGGAGAAAAATGTAATTGAAAGAGGGTGGAGATGATGAGTGAATTTGAGAGATAAAGAGTGAACTGACAGATCATATTGATTTTATGTTTTTCATTTTCAAAATATGTTTGAAAACATGTTATTGAGTCATGGCTCACTAAATTTAAAGTTGTTATTTTGTTAAAGAGGAGGACTATCTCTCCCCTCTCCTTCCTTTTTATCCTTCAGCCTCTCCTTTCTTTTCTTCCTTACTTCCTCCTATATGAATGTTTACCCAGTAAGTCCCTATTTTGTGCAAAGGATATAATAGATGCTAGGAATGCATAGGTGAAAAAAATTATTTATGACCTAAAGGGCCCTTCTTATTCTTTTTGAGGAAGGAAGAGATGAAGGTATAAGTATTACATGGTATTATTCTATTGGTATAACAGGCACATAGAGGAATAGAGGAGTAACTCTGCCTTGCAGGATCAGGGAAGACTTCCAGTAGAAGTGATCCTAGAGCTTTGCAGGAGAAGTGTTAATGTTTAAGACAGATAAGGAAATGCATTGTAGAGCTACCAGTTAATTATAGCTGGAGTGGTCAAGGTGGGACTGAGAGAGTAGTGTGATAGAACATGTTAGACAAGTATGGATCATGCAGGGCTTTGAGTTTAAATCTTACCCAGGGAATAATGATAGAGACACTGAAAAATTATAAGCAAGGTGGTGATTACATCATATGGCATCTTAAAAAGCATGCTCTGGCAGGTGACTGGTGGGAGAATTAGACAGGATATGATACACGATCCTGGAAAGTTTCCCAGATGGCTATTACTACAGTCAGGGTGGGAGATAATGAGGATCTGCTTTAGTTCAATAACAGAAGGGAAGGAGCAGCAAGGAAGTATATGAGAAATATGTTAACAAACTTTAGAAAGTGAGAAGAGGAAGGAGGCAGTGAAGTAATACTAGGAGAGTAAAATTGAAGATGTTCTCTAAATCCCATTCATCTTTGTTCTCATTAAAGGGAATTTGAAACCTTGATGGTAAAGAGGCATGTTTTATGCAATTTTATATTGAATATTTCATAATTATGTTTCCAAGAATGAGTGTCAACATTTCCATAAAAATATTAATTCATGAGGATAGAGTTCAGATATTTATTTACTCTAAATGTTATTAAAAGAAGAATGTAAAAAATGAGTTGAGTTTGTAGTTCATCTATGACATGAAAATGAAGTTAAACTTAGAGCTTTCCTTTTTTTAATGAGGAAATTATTCTGATAGTTTTTGAAGATGCAATTCATAAAGATTGAAGTAATCACCCATATTAATGTTCACGATATCAAAACAGAGTTTAATCTAAAATAAATTTGTTCTTTGGCAGGATGAATCCTTAAAGCAACTGCAGGTAGTTCATCAACCATGGATCTTGCCAAGTGACACAGAAAGTGAAGGAGTGGAAGCAGAACAAGAGAAACGTGAGTAGACACTATTGTTTATTGACAAATTTCTTTTACCAGAAGGAAATCCATAATAAAGGTATTTCACTTTCATAGCAATAAACCACTTCTATTAAAAAAAAAAATCCCAGATTCTATTAGGAAGAACACGTAAAGACAAGCTATCCTTCAGGTCTACGTCTTCATTCAGTAACATCTTAATTGTGGTACAGAGACTCATAAACCAACTTTCTGGGAAAACAAAGTAATTATTCTTCCTGAAGACCAACATAGATTGTCTAGTTGGAATATGAATCTTCTATGAATAGTCTGCAATTATATCAGTGATAATTTATAATTATTTTCAAAATTTCAAAGTATGTCAGGATCAGCTGATTATTATATATGAAATTATATTCATTAGTTAAATGAAGATATTTACATATGTAAACACTGTTCTAAGTTCACAAAACCAGCTTATATTATAAGATAACTGAAGACAAATAGACTAATGACTCTTGGTTTAAGTCACCATATTCTACTAATAATGAGGAATGAATTACTCTACTAATGCCATGACTCAGTGCATGCTCTCCAGGGTTTATTGAAATTGTAAGACATATGGGCCCAGAAATCTGATTGAGAAGTTAGTATCAAATTTTATATATTTATTTTTCTAGTGGTAGCCCTCAGAGAGAAATAACAATTGTATGTGATAATGTAGCCCTCACAATAATTGGTGTGATGTGATGAATAAATAATTCTTCTGAGCCGTAAACATGAGAAATACTTATATGTTACATAGGTAGCATTGTAATCACACATCTGGGGAATCCAGGAAATTACACTTCCAGGCTAAAAGCCATTTTAAAATGTTCTTATCCCACTTCACCATACTGCAGGCTTATGTGGTCAGAGGGAGCACAGGCCTGAGAGTGAGAGCTCAGGTGAGAGGAGGAGGATGGAGGCCAAGGTTCACACAGCTGTCACATTCAGAAATAGAGTAAAAAACACAGTGGTGCTTTATAGATTCTATTCAGGGAAAACAGTACCCATCTTCTATAGAAAACAACTGATAGACTGGGTGCAGTGGCTCACCCCTGTAATCCCAGCACTTTGGGAGACCAAGGCGGGCAGATCACCAGGTCAAGAGATGGAGACCATCCTGGCCAACATGGTAAAACCCCATCACTACTAAAAATACAAAAATTAGCTGGCTGTGGTGGTGCTCTCCTGTAGTCCCAGCTACTAGGGAGGCTGAGGCCAGAGAATTGCTTGAACCTGGGAGGTAGAGGTTGCAGTGAGCCGAGATCATGCCAAG
Source organism: Rhinopithecus bieti (assembly GCF_001698545.2). Taxonomy (NCBI): domain Eukaryota; kingdom Metazoa; phylum Chordata; class Mammalia; order Primates; family Cercopithecidae; genus Rhinopithecus; species Rhinopithecus bieti. The sequence continues at coordinate 658,412 of NW_016807377.1, forward strand.
GAACTCCAGCCTGGCAACAGAGCAAGACTCCTTCTTAAAAAAATGAAAATAACCAATAAAGATGCAGAAAGTAGAATGTACTTTAAGCGAGTACAAAAGCAAAGGTATTTTGGAAGTCCCTTAATGCAGGACTCCTAAGTAAAATAGTCTAGAAAATATAATAGTGTGGGATACAGAGAAAAGAATCCCCAAATCTGAAAGTATTAATAGTGGCCCAAAAGTTTTATGAAAAAATAAACACACACTCACATCCCTTCATCTTCCTACATATGTAAATATACATAAGCTTTCATTCTAGACTTTGGCTGTAGTGATTTTTCACTGAATTCTTTTGAGGACTTCAAAAATTTTGTGTTAAAAAAACCTTCAAGCACCGAGTGTGTGTATTGTATAAACACAATATAGGAAAATGTGCTAGTTTTACCGTTAGATCCTACAAGAGGTGCCCAAAATGGGCAAAACTGGTAAACAACATCCTATAGAATGCAGAGCATGTTAATTATATAAGTGTGCTGTATTTTATAATGAACTAAAACTTAGACAAGAAAAGAATCCATCAAAATAGTATATTATATCCAATTTCAAATTTAGACTTTTTTTCTTTCTTTAAATCCATATATCTCCAATCAATATTAAGAGTCGAAAACATAGCCTAATCATGTAAGGGATATGCAAATCCCTAGAACTTTATCCTAATATGCATTGCCTTGTCACCTAATATGCACTGCCTTTCTGCTTATATTTTTACAATGTTTTGGCAATAAGTTTTAATTTTCTTCTCTTCTACTAGGGTGCAAGTTATCCGAGTGAAAGAGTCCATTCCGTTTTTCATCTTATTGAGACACAAAATAAGCCTTCAATAAATATCAGAAGAATTAGTAAATGAATGAGCAAATGAATTAATAGATTTATTTGTTTTTTCCAACTTGTTTATCAGGACAGTTAGAAACTAAAAAATAAAACAAAAATAACTATTGTAACTATGAATAACTGTTATAGAAGTTATGTATACTTTTATTACAATTTTAATATTGGATTTATAGTCTATCCATGAATTTTGCTAAATGGTCTATCAATCACTCTAAGAAAGGCCATTCCTGAACTCTTGTAACTGTAGACCTAGAACCAAAAATATTTGATCTCAGCAATGTTGTACTGGGAGATGACCCTTGACAATGGTAAATTGCTTGAAATAAAATCAGGGTTAAAAATAATTGGGTGGTAATGGGAGCCATCTGGAAATGGAATGCTAGTTAGCATTGTAGCCATGTTCCTAGCACAGAGATGCAAATAAGAGTGGCTTCCATCAACCAGGTGCTGGGACATGTATGCACTGAAGCCACTGAAGCATTGGCATCTCCACTGATAATTTCAATAAATGCATGTGGTTTGTAGAACAGCTGGCTAGATATTCGTAGATCATCTACCTCTTTCTCAGGAAAAGGAAATACATGACATAAATCTTTATGAGCCCAGTATCTGATTTAGAGTTTACAGGCTCATATTCTAGAAACTTATGAGTGAGGAAGATGACAAGTTTATCATTTCAACAACACCTGTTTCTTGACTCAGCTTTCTATAAATTATGCCTAGGTAATTTTATGGAATTGTCTAATTTCTCTTGAGACAAGATCATCTTGGCAGAAAGCTTCCAAATAATGTCAGGGGTAGTCCATATTTCTTACTGCATCATTTAAAAATAAGACTTAGCGCAAATAAATTTTTATAAATGAGCACCTTTAGGAAAAGATATTGTGAACAATTAAATGAGGAACTTTATAAACTTTTTATAAGCAAGATAAGCAAAACTTTGATTAAATAGATTTTTTTTCTTTACTCCACTTTTAATTAAAAAGTATAAATTCAAGTGTGAAAAAACTTGTGCCAGGGTGTGTTTGTCTCTAATCTCTCAGATTATGGTCTGAAGTCACTAAACAAAACAAATCAAATTCCAAATATTTGAACCTACCGAGGTACTTGTTTAATTCTCATATTCTGGGACTCTATTTCAGATCTACTGAATCAGAATCTCTGTGGCTAGGACTCTGAATTCTGCATTTTTCATACTTTGTCTGGTAATATTTGCTTATTCTAAAAGTTGATAACTAGAAGAAAAAGTTCAATGAATCAGAGGGTTATGTTTTCTGAGTCAGCTTCATAGTACTGTTAAACTATGGGTCTTCTTTTTCTAGGCTTCTTTCCTCATCTATAAATAAGTTTGAGTATAAAATGTGATGTTGGAGCAAAAGGAATGCTGAAATTTGAAGAAATATACATGGAGAAGACATGAAAGACAGTCTATTATTCTGTTTTCACACTGCTATAAAGAACTACCTGAGACTAGGTAATTGTAAAGAAAAGAGGTTTAATTGACTCACAGTTCCCCATGTCTGGGGAGGCCTCAGGAAACTTACAGTCATGGCAGAAGGAGAAGGAGAAGCAAGCACTTTCTTAGGAGAGAGAGAGAGCAGTGAAAGCCACACATTTTTAAACCATCAGATCTCGTGAGAACTCACTATCATGAGAACAACAAGGGGGATTATCTGCACCCATGATCCAATTACTTCCTACCATGCCCCTCTTCTGACACACGACGATTAAAATTTGACATGAGATTTGGGTGGGGACACTGAGCCAAACAATATCAGACAGGTCCTCCAGACTGTTGGTTCAATGCTTACAAAATCAAGACATAAAGCATCTAGAATAAATTTAGCCAGTACCCTCTAGTTACATTTTAGATTTTTAAAAACACAAGTAAACAAGCTACAAACACACAAGCAAACAAACAAAAAAACAAACCAACCAAACCAACAAAACAACACAAATGTCCCAAATAAACAAATAATAGCCATAGTTACAGATGAAAGCTAATGCTGTTATAAAACATTAAGACTGCCCGCCTTGAGTTTGGGTCCTAGTTCTTCCTGAGGTCTCAATGTCTGTAACAATAAGTGATTTGGCCCTGGGTCTCCTTAAGGCAGGGAGATTGAGATGGTAACATTGTATAGAGCTTGTCACCTGCAAGGGCTGCCTCAGGTATAAAAAGGGAAACAAAATACCTGTGCTCTCCAACTGTGGAACAAGCCATGAAATTTGCTATTGGAACTAGACTTTGAATGAAAAATATAAAGTTATACATAGGAAATCAAACTCTCAGCTCTGTAGTTTGGTTATTGAGTTCACATTTAAACTATTTGTATTGTTAGAAACCCCATGTTATAATAACAATTGGCCAGCTTCATTAAAATTCACAGGGTCCTCTCATATGTAAATGTAAGAACTGGGGCATTTAGAACTCCCAAAGATTTAAATATCATTCCTGCTGAAGATGAGCTCTCAATCAAATTACAAGCTACATGAAAAGTTATAGCAAAACAACAGAGTCAATAAATGCTAAAAACACTAAAATTAGCATGATGAGAATGGAAAAAAAGAAGACAATCAGACAGAGATCATATTAAAAGTATGCTTAAGATATTTAAAGATATAGGCCGGGCGTGGTGGCTTACCTCTGTAATCCCAACACTTTGGGAGGTCGAGGTGGGCAGATCACAAGGTCAGGAGATCGAGACCTTCCTGGCTAACACAGTGAGACCTCGTCTCTACTAAAAATACAAAAAATTAGCCGGTCATGGTGGCACGTGCCTGTAATCCCAGCTACTTGGGAGGCTAAGGCAGGATAATCGTTTGAATCTGGGAGACAGAGGTTGTAGTGAGCCAAGATTGCATCACTGCACCCCAGCCTAGGCGACAGAGTGAGACTCCATCTCAAAAAAAAAAAAAAAAAAGATATTTAAAGATATAAAAGGAAAAGGAAATATACTGAAAGAATTCTAAAGTAAGGAAAAAGACAAAGAGATATTTAAAAGATTATCAAGAACTTCTCCAAGTAAAAAAAAATTACTGAAATTAAAAACTTAATCAATGTTTTAAATATCTCATTAAAAAATTCTGAAAATAGAATTAGACAAATGAAAAATAGAAAGCCAGAAAGCAATAAAAAATATAGAGATGGAAAATTCAGATTTCAGGTTAGGTGGCATATGATGTGTGTGTGTGTGTGTGTGTGTGTATGAGTGTGTGTGTGTATGTGTGTGTGTATGCATACATAAAAATACATACATGTACTTACATTTATAGATACAGCTTTTAATATATATGTGTATATGTATAAATACACTAACATACATATACATTATAACCTGTATATAATACAATCTCCGCAGGAGAAAATAGAAGAAAGGCAATAGTGAAAGATACAGTGATTGAAAACTTTCCAGAATTAATGGAAAGTTTTAATTCTCAAATTGGAAAGCATAACAAACACTATTTATTTTGATATTCACATTGTAAAAATGTAGAATATCACAAAGAAAGAAAATCTAAAACCAACAAGAAAAAGCACATAGATTGCATAAAAATAGTAAAGTTAGACAATAGAATTTTCATCAATTAAAACTACATACTTCCAAAAGGCTGAGAGTAACTCTTGTGCCCAGAGAAACTACCATGTATGAGTGATCACCACGCATAGATCTTTACTGAAGAAATTGTTCTAGGTTATATTTTAGTAGAAAAATAATTGATTCCCGAAGGATTTTCAAGTATTAAAAAAGCAAACATTAGAAGAAAAATTGGTAAACATGTTGTCAACCTTTAAGAATTACTGGCAAACAAAAAGGAACAAGATCATATTCTTCGCAGGGACATGGATGAAGGTGGAGGCCATTATCCTCAGCAAACCAACGCAAACACAGAAAACCAAACACCACATGTTCTCACTTATAAGTGGGAGCTGAATGATGAGAACATATGGGCACATGCAGCGGAACAACACTGGGGTTGTCCGAAGTAGGGTAGGGGAAGGGAGAGCATCAGGAAGAATAGCTAACAGATGCTGGGCTTAATACCTATAGGTGATGGGATGACCTATGCAGCAAACCACCATGGCACATATTTACCTGTGTAACAAACCTGCACATCCTGCACATGCACTCTGAACTTGAAATAACATAAAAGTTGAAGATTAAAAAAATTACTGGCAAAAATAAAAAAGTATTAATTTCCAACAGAAAACAGGAAATAGGGAGGAGAAAAACATGGTACATATAAAATGTGTTGATATAAATAAGTCTAAATAGTTCATAATTACAAAAACCTGGTATAATAAATAAATGGTGATGTGAAAGTGCTGCTTAATCCAGTTTAATTTATTATTAACATAATAAATGTTATATTCATAAGCTATGAGGGTCTTTAAACTCATATGTGTGTGCAGGCTGAGTATCTCTTATCTGAAATTATTGGAACCAGAAGTGTTTCGCATTTTGATATTTTGATTTTGGAATTTTTTTTTCTCTTTTAAAATTTCTTTGAGACAGTGTGACAGGATCTTACTCTGTCACCCAGACTGGAGTGCAGGGGGGCAATCACAGCTCACTGAAACCTCTGCCTCCAGGGCTCAAGCAATCCTCCCACCTCAGCCTCCTGAGTAGCTGGGACTACAGATGTGCACCACCACACTTGGCTATTTTTATTTTTGTAGAAACAGGATCTCCCTATATTGCCCAGGCTGGTCTTGAACTCCTGGGCTTAAGCAATCCTCCCTCCCTGGCCTCCCAAAGTGGGGCTGGGATTACTGGCATGAACCATTGTGCGCTCTCTCTCTCTCTCTCTCTCTCTCTCTCT
>NW_016807377.1:664303-718676 GCF_001698545.2 Rhinopithecus bieti
TCTCTCTCTCTCTCTCTCTCTATATATATATATATATATATATATATATATATGTCACCCAAGCTGGACTGCAGTGGCACAATCATAGCTCACTGCAGCCTCAACCTCCTGGGGCCAAGTGATTCTCCCACGGGGACCACAGGTTTACACCCACCACACCTGGCCAGTTTTTCTACATTTTGTAGTGACAATATTTCACCATGTTGCCCAGGCTGGTCTTGAACCCCTTGGCTCAAGTGATCCATCTGCCTCAGCTTCCCAAAGTGCTAGGATTATAGACATGAGCCATATTCCTAGCCAGATTTTGGAATGTTTGTGTTATACATACCAGTTGAGGACCCATAAAAATCCTAAATCTAAGATCTGAAATGCTGCAATCAGCATTTCCATGCTGCAGTCAGCATTTCCTTTGAATGTCATGTCAATGCTCAAAATGTTTTAGATCCTGTAACATTCTGGAGTTTGGATTTTCAGATTTTTGGATTAGGGATACTCTGCATGTGTATATTCATATACTCTGTAAGTAACTGTTAATTTTCTTTATTCTATTTTTATTCTGTTCCTCAGACTGCATAATCTAAATTGACCTATCATCAAGTTATTTTTTCTTATGATTGTTAAAAATCTGCTGTTGAGCCCTTCTAGTGGATTTTTATTTCGATTTCAGAATTTCTAGTTTGTTCCCTTTATAATTTATATCTCTTTATTGCTAGTCTCTATTTGGTGACCAAGCATTCTCATACTGTAATTTATTTGATATTGTTTCCTTTAGTTATTGAAATATATTATAGTAGCCCCCATTAAAAGTCTTTGTCTGATAAGTTAGTCATCTGGGCTTCCTCATGGACAGTTTTTATTGATTGCTTTTTTTTTCATGGACCATACTTTCTTGTTTCTTGGCAAGTCATTTATTATTTTTGTTTTGTTGTTGAAAACTGGACATGTAATATAATATAATGTGGAAACTCTGGACTTCAGACCCTTTCTCCTAGGGTTTGTTGTTGCTGCTCTTTGTTTTGCTGTTGCTGCTGCCGCTGCTGTTTCTTTGTCTAGCAACTTCTGTGAAGTAATGCAAGTCAAGTCTGTTCTCTATTGTACTCAGCCACTGAAGTCTCTGCTAAGTAGCGTAATGGTCAGCTCATGACTGGACAGATGTCAAGGCATTTTATGAACACTCAGTTTTCACTCCATAGAGCCTCTATGTCGACCAGAGGTAAGAGATAGAGCTTTAGGGAGTCTTTCCCAGTAGGTTCACAGCACTACACATCTCTGTGGCCTTCTATGGAAACCTCATTTACCAGATTTTCTTTTAAATTATTTTAGTAAACTTCTTGTTTAGCCCAGCTGGTATCACTCTCTTAGACAGCTGTGATGTTACCGTACTGTCCCTGATTGTTTTTCACAAACATCCTAAGGGCAGAGGTTCTTGCTGAGTGAGCTTTAATTCAAGTGAAATAAAGAACAGCCCTTTAAGTAGGGATTTTCCAGGCAGTTTCCATATATGTCAAGGAGTGACAATTTTCTGAGGGTGCCGCAGTTGGGAAAACGTCACATACGTCCTTCCCTCTCTAGCAGTTGCTAGACTACCTGGTTCACAGCCACTATCATTATGAGTCTACTGATTTTTAAGGCTACTGCAGAGCTCGAGAGAAGTGCATTGACATAGGACAAGTTAAAACCCCACATAACTCACTTGAGATTCAGGTGATTTTCTTGAATTAATGTTCTATGGGTTGTTGTAAGCCTTTGGTTTATTGCCAGCATTCTGAAAAAAGTTAATTTTGATGATTTTTTGCCGTTGTTCTTATTGCTTTTCAGGAGCACCTGATTTTTGGAGATTCCTATACCACCTTTCTGGAAGTGTTTCTCTACTCCTATAGTCCTTGATTTCATCAGCTTAGTTTTCTCTTTATTTGAGGAATGAAAGTATGATATTTTCATAATGGGGTATAGAACCAGATTAAATCTGCTTATTTGGGCCCTAGTTTCATGAGAAGGTATTAAAAACAATTCTGTGGAAAAATAAGTTTTGGTCAAGTCTACATATTACAATATTTGAGAAATTCATAATTGTAAGACCATATCATTGATATAAAAACAGTTTTTCAAGAGGAGCAAAGCAACTCTACAATTTTAAGTGAACAGATCAAATATAATAAGCATCCTGGTTTAAAATGGGGGAAATGTTGGCCATTATTGGACTTGAGGAAATGGCATAGAGCCTCTTCTAAAATATTCACATAATCCAGTCACTGGGTAGTCCTGTGGCAATGAGATCTGCTTGACTTTGATCAGTTCAGCTTTTGAAAAATATATTTATTTGAGTTCTTTTTTTTTTTTTGAGACAGAGTCTCACTCCATTTTCAAGGCTGGAATGCAGTGGCGCGATCTCGGCTCACTGCAACCTCCGCCTCCCGCATTCAAGCGATTCTCATGTCTTATCCTCCCCAGTAGCTGGGATTACAGGCATGTGCCACCACGCCTGGCTAATTTTTGTATTTTTAGTTGAGATGGGGTTTCACCATGTTGGCCAGGCTGGTCTCAAACTCCTGACCTCAGGTGATCCACCCACCTTGGCCTCCCAAAGTGCTGGGATTACTGGCATGAGTCACCGTGCCCGGCCTGTTTGAGTTCTTCTTGTAGAATGCCTATGCACGTCTATTTTCAGAATGCCTGTAATTTGCAGAATCGATTGATTTTTGGAGGAAATAGTGCTCTAAGCGCTCAGGAGAAGCCAATCTAATCTAATCATCTCAGTCTTAATTCTCTCAATTTAGTGATGGGGAAATTGAAGTTCCAAGAGATTGTGGACATGTTCATGTCACTTAGTTAGTGGCAGAGGCAGGACTAGAATGAAGGTCTGCTGACTGGGCTCAGTGCTATTCATTTTCATTGACCCATGCTTCACTCAAGACTTCCCCTCTCATTACTAGGAGTGACACAGTTGATGCTATGACTCTTGAGAGCAGAAGAGCTTAGTACAATAAGTGGAGCTACCATATTCCATTGGCCACCCAGAATGTGGCCAGATTTTTCACCTTTGAAAAAAAAAAGTTTCTTCTCCTTCACCTAACCTCAGATTACTTCTTTCCTGGCAGTCTCAAAAGATTTGTATTTGAGCGATATTTGAGATAGTGGTACTAGGGTGTTAGAGTTGATTATGTCACCAGACTCAAGATAATGCACTAATAGACTGATCTATCTAATGAAGACATAGAAGGGGTGGGTCGGAAAGCATGCACTGTATGGAATGTAAAGGCTAACAAGAGTTAATAGCCAATTAGGTCAGACAAGTGTCAGGGCATCATGAGGATTGTGGCATCAGAAATAGGCACTAGAAATTTGAGTATATATTTCTCAGGAAATAAGTGAGACAGGACTTGGAGTGGTGCTTTGTTATTATTTAAAAGTCAACTAGGTTATCTCACACAACACAAGTATTTGTAGAGAAAAGACATAACACTCAGTGGAAACAACTAAGAATAAAACAACAATAGTAGTACAATAAAAATGCATGAAGATAGCTAGAAAAATGAGCTCTTAAAGAAAAAAAACAAAACTTTCTAGTAATCTGTACTACGTTCTTTCAGAAAATCAAAAGAAATCTTGATACTTTTCTTTTTTTAAAAATTTTATTTATTTATTTATTTAGCTTTTAAATAGAGACAAAGTCTTGCTATGTTGCCCAGGCTGGTCTCAAACTCCTTTAGCTCAAGTAATCCTCCTGCCTTGGCCTCCCAAAGTACTAGGATTACAATTGTGAAGCACCACGTCTGTTTTTGTTTGTTTGTTTGTTTTTTCAGATGGAGTCTTGCTCTGTCGCCCAGGCTGGAGTGCAGTGGCACCATCTCGGCTCACTGCAAGCTCCACCACCTGGGTTCATGCCATTCTCCTGCCTCAGCCTCCCCAGTAGCTGGGACTACAGGCACCTGCCACCACTCCTGGCTAATTTTTTGTATTTTTAGTAGAGACGGCATTTCACAGTGTTAGCCAGGATGTTCTGGATCTCCTGACCTCGTGATCCACCTGCCCTGGCCTCCTAAAGTGCTAGGATTACAGACGTGAGCCACCGTGCCTGGCCTTTTTTTTTTTCTTAAACAGAGTCTCACGCTGTTGCCCAGGCTGGAGTGCAGGGTGCAGTGGCATGATCACAGCTCACTGCCGCCTGGACCTTCCCAGGCTTGATAATTTTTTAATCCCACATCTTCATTTTCAATATATTATGAGCTTTAGAAAGTTCTAAAGCTTCTAAAAAGTTCAGGGCATCTAAACTCTTATGAGATGATAAATCTCTGAATTAGGTATATCAGACATCTGCCTATTTATTATGTTACTATCATAAATATTTTAGGATTGATCTTTAACCAATAAATATAAAAGTAAGGTAAAACAATTACTGTTAATTATTTGGTAAAAGCAAAACATTCCATGCCAAATTGTGATTTTCACTATAATATTGGTTGTAGAGAATTATTTGGATCTGAATAACTTTTTTACAGTTTCTAGAGGGCAAATGCCTCTGAATCATTCATGTGCTATTCCTATTTTGAAATGTTCCCCATGTTTGTGGTAAAACTGTGATATTATGAAAGGTCCAATTGATTCGTAAGTCCCTAGAAAAAATTTTAAATGGTAACATTTAATAACATATAAAACTTAATCTCACCACATAAATTATTATTAAGTATAATGGAAAAATGCGTCAAGTTGCTCAACAATATATAAGGTTACATGCTTCAGACTACCTGCTTTGTTTATTGACATGTCTTTATCATGTGCGATAGTCACCAGAAAATGTCTTAACAAGCATCAGAGAAGGCTGTATTTAAACCATGAGATGATAGAACTATTCTTTTACAATGCATAATTATTTGGATTGGAGCAATGTATGGAGTTAAAAGTCTTTAAAAGTTAGAATAGGGGATACATGGCCCAAATTTTGCTATTTTAAAATCAGAGTTATAAAGGAGTGGCACATGTTTTAATTATTTTATTAAACACTTTTTATTTGTCTTGGAATATTCTTATATTTGCTCCAGGTGTGGCCTAAAACTACGAAATAAAAGAAAATCTAGTTCATTCTTTAACCTTGACGGACGTAGGTTACAGGGCAGCCTTACATCAGATGGAGCATATCTTTCGCGAGTAAGAATGTATTGGCTGGCTGCAAGCAATGCCTATTGTTTTTCTCTATGGATTGCTTTGTATATTTTTTGTCACCACAAGAACTTGAGCATATTGACACCAGCCAAGGTGTTTCATGATATTCTTTGGCTCTTTTTGAAGCATTGACCTGCTTCACCTTCTCAAATTAAACAGATCTGGGATTTTTGTCCCAAACCAGGAATTTAGTTAAGATTTTCCAATAAGTCTCGTAAGCCCTATGAGCCAGATTACCCCCTTAAAGCAATCATATTTGTGGATCTTGAAAAGTCAACATACATATACTGAGAAGCTACCATATGTTGGACTTTCTTGTATGTTTCTCCCTACCAAGTTACAGAGAAGTACATAAGCATCTGAAGCATTAGGCACACGTTTCTTAAGAGAAATAAAATGTTAAAGAAACCATAGGAAGGAAATATTACAGAGCTGACAGTAGAAACACGAGATTAGAGAGATCTTCACGAGGCAAGTGGTGTTTGAACTGAGGGATGCATAAGATTTTGAAGGGCAGGGATGGACAAGAAGGTCATATAAGCAAGAACCATAGCATGGGCAAGGGCACAAAGACAAGAAGAACATTGGTTACACTTGATGGCCCAGGAAACATAGCAATTAATACTGTTTGGGGAGACACATTAGATACAGTGGGCAAGAGGAAAATATGCCTGGAAAACTAAGTCATGAGAATAGCAGAGAGGGTCCAGGTTGTAAGGATAATCACACTTACTCAAGTGTGAATTGATTAAGTAGATAGTGGGGAAATCTTTGCATAGGGAAGAACTCTAATGAGAGCATTTATATCTGTAGCTTTGGATTCAAATAATTTAAAACTTGAGGAGGCCCAGGTGTCTGGTTCTTTGCATCTGTCATGAATTGAAGAGAAGAAAACTGGGTTCTAAACTACCTCTGCACTAGTCCCATCTCAAAGAGTAAGCACCTCCCTGAGACATGCTGTTTGCACAAAAGACTATAGAGTAATTTGGATTTCTTTTAGAAAGCTATCTATCTTCTTTATTAGGCAGAGAGTAAAGATAGACCAATAGTGCAGCCTAGCTCATAGGAGGGTGAAACAAATAATTTAAAAGTGCTTTTAAAACTTTGCTGTTACTGAGCAATTAATCTATTAATCTATCAGCTGAACAACAGTAAATATATGTAGCTCTGGGTTATATTTTTAATTCTGTAAAACTTGATTAATTTCAGAGTAAGCCCTTACTTGAAGTTCCAAAGTATACATGACTACTTCCTATAAATGGATTGCAAATGTTATGTGGCTCTTTTCTCACTGTATAGGTAGTCTCACTGACTCATAAAATTTTAAAGATAAGAAATATCCACCCAACCTCTTAATTTTACAAGTGAGGAAACTGAAGCCCAAAAGAATGACAGTGACTTTTCATGGCTCTTTAGCTACTTTGTTGATCAGAGGTCAAAAATAAAGAAAATTCTACGGAAGTTAGCAAACTGCTTTCTACGTTCATCGGCTTTTCTTTTGCTTCAGTGTTTGTGTTCTGAATCCAAAATTAAGAATTCAGATTAGACCTCTTTAGATGAAAAATAAATACATATGCAGAGGAAGGATATTCGGGAATTTATTGTCTATGAGGCCATGTTTATATATTTTCTCTTGTAACTGAGATTTCTTTCTTAATTTTAGATATAACTTTTGAGAAAAACTGGTATTTTGGAATGGCTTACTGCTTTTGTTAAAAGCCTCTCCTGGGGCTCAAGCTGATAGCTAAGGCTGGGGTTTCAAAAGGCACTGATTGTTTATCTTTGTATTGTAATATTTAAGAACAAGGGATTATGAACTGCCAGCTTATAGGCTAGGTGTGTCTGCAGATGTGCTTTGTTTGGCCATAACAACCTTTTAACAAAAATAAATCTAACATTTAAAAATTGGGAGATCTCAAAAGTTCAGATACTCTATTTGAAAAACAGAATATACGGCAATACTAGGCTTGCCTTCCCTCATAGTAAGAATTAGCTTGAGCTGAACACCTGTCCAGCTTGCCATAGTTTCTCCAACTTCAGAATGTTTTCCAACCAATTTGTTTCACTCATTTACCTTCCATCCCTACCTCGGTCAGAATTTAAGGTTGCTGTCTTTACCCTCTGATCAGGTAATGAGTTTTTCTTGTTAGCCAAAATCATTTCCCTCTAGCTGCCCAGGGGTTTTCAATTCATATTGTCATACTGCATTTAAAAATATTACCAGTGTCTGAATCCTTCCCACTAACCAGCAGCTTCTTTCACAAATATACTCTATAGTGTCAATAGGATTAAGTCCACAAAGATTCACATTCAGAACTTAAGGTAAATTAGTTTTGTCTGATGGCATGCAGGTAATTCTCAGAATCTATCTAATGGAAAGAGGAAATACGATGCTTTAATTTGAAGGAGATATATTTAATAAGGAAAAATAATAAATAGTAAAATGAAAATCACCTACAATCTCACCATCCCAAAATACCTTCTGTGATTACTTTGTTGTTTTTAATGCAGGAAGTTTTTTAAAAAATGATCTCATATTCATTCTGTCTCACACAAGCATGTGCGTACATGCATATTCACACCTGAGATCATCTATACAATCATTTATACAATAATATATGATAATATACATTAGATATACAGTTTTATAAAGTGGCTTTAGCATATATTATAAATATTTTCCATATTGTCAAATAGTCCTCTGTAAGATTATGTATTTATTTATTTATTTTTTTGAGATGGAGTTTCATTCTTCTTGCCCAGACTGGAATGCAATGGCGCGATCTTGGCTCACCACAACCTCTGCCTCCCAGGTTCAAGTGATTCTCCTGCCTCAGCCTCCCAAGTAGCTGGGATTACAGGTGTGCACCACCATGCCTGCCTAATTTTGTATTTTTAGCACATACGGGGTTTCTCCATATTGGTCAAGCTGGTCTTGAACTCTCGACCTCAGGTGATCCACCCTCCTCGGCCTCCCAAAGTGCTGGGATTACAGGCATGAATCGATTACAGGCATGAATCACCGTGCCCAGCTGGTGTAAGATGATTTTTAAAATAAGTACATAGCATTTTATTATCTGGACATATTATAACTTATTTAATCACTCTTCTACAGCTCATATGCCATTGAAAAACTTATTACTATTATTATTTGAGACAAGGTCTGTCTCTTGCTGAGGCTGGAGAGCTGTGGTGTGATCTCAGCTCATTGCAACCTCTGCCTTCCGGACTCACACCATCCTCTCACCTCAGCCTCCTGAGTAGCTGGGACTACAGGTGTAGGCCACCATGCCAGATAATTTTTGTGGTTTTTGTGGTTTCCCCATGTTGCCCAGGCTGGTCTCAAACTCATGAGCTCAAGCAATCTGCTCATATCAGCCTCCCAAAGTTTTGAGGTTACAGGCATGCACCACCATGTCTGGCCTAAAATTATTTTAAATAATACAATGAAGAATATATTTGTGCATTCAATTTTACAAGTAGTAGTGATACATATTTTCAGAGTTTGTTAGACAAACCTTAAAATTCAAATGTCACACAGAAATTTCTAGAAAATACAATTTACCAAAGCTGACACACAGGAAATACAAAATCTGAGTAGTCATATATCTATTAAAAATTAAATTCATAATTTAAAACCTCATATGGAAATATTTTTCAGGCCCATATGGGGCCTGAGTTCTTTTAAACTTTTAAGAAATAATTCGGCCGGGCGCGGGTGGCTCAAGCCTGTAATCCCATGCACTTGGAGGCCGAGACGGGCAGATCACTAGAGGATCAGAGATCGAGACCATCCTGGCTCACGGTGAAAACCCGTTTCTACTAAAAAACTACAAAAAACTAGCAGGGCGAGGTTGGCGGCGCCTGCTAGTCCCAGTACCCGGTTGAGGCTGAGGCAGAGGAAATCGCGTGAACCCGGCGAGGGGAGCTTGCAGTGAGCTGAGATCGGCCACAGCACTCCAGCCTGGTGGACAGAGTGAGACTCCGTTCAAAAAAAAAAAAAAAAAAAAAAAAAAAAAAAAAAAAAAAAAAAAAAGGAAATAATTCTAGTATCTATGCAAACACTTGCATTAGAATCCAAGAGGAAACACTTCCCAATCCATTTTATGAGATAGCTAACCTCGATTCCAATACATAAAATGAATATAAGAAGAAAAACTTTTTGCCAAATAACCAATGATTATGAACATAATATAAAAAATTCTAACAAGTTGGTTTTACTACCAATTCCTATCAATATATAGATAATACATCCCTACTATTGAGTTTATTACAAAATTGTATTACCAATTAATTTTTGAAATTATATCAGGAAATTAGCCACCACTAACATATAAATGAGAACATGATGTCCAATAATGGATTAAAAAGTGTTCGATAAATTTTGAATTCATATGACAAAAAAATTCAGTGGCTTTGAACTGTAAGAAAATTTTTAATCTAAAAAAAAGTGTATTTCCAAAAATCACAGAAAAACAATACCTTGATGAAATACTGACCACATTTCTCTTTTAGGTCAGGGATGACTAAAAGACCAATTTCTCGATAATCCAAAGGAGACCAAAATTTCTATGATAATCAGGAAAATCTAAACATAGCTTTTCAATATGCATTTGAACCTTGTTAAATATACTCAGAAAGGCAAGTAAATCCTTACCTTTTAAATTTATTATCTATATTAAATTTATAATAGATTATTTATATAGTATAATAGTTATTATAAAATAAATATAAAAAAAATATATATACTATAATAATAATCTATATAATATTTGTATCTATATAAATGCATTTATAATAGATAGTTTTGTGCAGGTAATAATGATTGAGCTTCAGGGCTGTCAGAATTATATTTCTTAACTTAGATGGTGGTCAATGGGTCATGTTTTTTAAACTGAATTATACTTTTCATAGTATTTTTTGCACATTACATTTCACAAATTAAAAAATAGGCAGTGTTAAAAGTGTTCTTGATTTTCTAATAGCTTAGAATAATATTTTTGTGTTGCTTATGAACATTTATTACAAACATTTCTATGTAGAGAATTGAGTTTGGTAGTCCACGAAAGATTCACTGTCAACTGACAATTAAAAAAAAAAAGTCATCAATAACATCTTCAATGTATCTGCAGTGGTAATGAGTCTAGTTTCAGAATAATTACAGTGTAACAAAGTATCCTCACTGATGCCACTGCAAATCAATTTTCCTCAGCTTTGTTGTCATGTTCTCATTTAAGGCCCTATGTATTGAAACTTAACAAGAGCCAAATCTGCCATCTTCAAACTTTTGCAATTGTTTTATAATGCTCATATTTTCCCCTCAATTAAAATAAAATACTCCTGAGGATAGACAGCAGATGTTACTTATTCTGTACTTTTCAAATCATCTTGGCTAGAGATTTAATATCTAAGTACTAAATAATATGCTTTTATGAATCAAATCAGATGCAAGAATTTTATAAATACCCTTGAAGAAATATAATATTATTTTCATCAGTCAGTATGGTAAAGCTAAGTATCCCCTTTATTAATCCCACATAGAATTTAAGAAAACCAATTGGGTTTAATTCATCTAATTAACTTTAACTATAACCTTCAATTGAGAGGCCAAGGCAGGCAGATTTCTTGAGCCCAGGAGTTTGAGACCAGCCTGGGCAACATGGCGAAACCCTCTCTCTACTAAAAATACTTTTAAAATTAGGTGCATATCTGTATTCCCAGCTACTTGCTACTTGGGAGGCTGAGGCAAGAGGATCACCTGAGCCTGGGAGGTGGAGGCTGCAGTGAGCTGTGATTGCAGCAGGGCATTCCAGCCTGGCTGACAAGAGTAAGACCCTGCCTCTAAATAAATAAATAAATAAATAAATAAATAAATAAATAAATAAATAATGAAAGACAAACTAGGCCGGGCGCGGTGGCTCGCGCCTGTAATCCCAGCACTTTGGGAAGCCGAGGCAGGTGGATCACGAGGTCAGGAGATCGAGACCATCCTTGCTAACACGGTGAAACCCAGTCTCTACCAAAAATACAAAAAAATTTAGCCAGACGTGGTGGCGGGTGCCCATAGTCCCAGCTACTCGGGAGGCTGAGGCAGGAGAATGGTGCAAACCCAGAAGGCAGAGCTTGCAGTGAGCCGAGATCCGGCCACTGCACTCCAGCCTGGGCTACAGAGCGAGACTCGGCCTCAAAACAAAAAAACAAAACAACAACAACAAAAGAAAAACTAGATTAAGATGAGGAAGGATTCAGGCAGAAAAAATATCCTCAATTTTTACTCTCTTCCATTCCTTCATTCTTAGCTGAGGCTCCTTATGGCAAAACCTATGTATAAGGAGAGAGTTTGGGAGTTCTGTTGATACAGACCACAAACTTCAGTCTCCTTAAGCAAAAAGCTTGGTATTAAAGACAGCAATTATATCTGGCAGAAAAATAGGAGATATCTGGCACAAAATAGATGGCTGCCTCATTGAATTTCAGGCTTGCATTTTTTTTCTGATATGTGGGTTTAAGTTTTAAATGTTTCCTCTAAGTCCAGCTTTATTGTCATCCTGCATTTATTTTGTTGAAAGAACAAGCTCTGTATGGATAGTTTAAATCATTTGAAATGTGTTGAGACTTCCTTAATGATCCAGTAAATGACCAGCTTTGGGCAAATATTTAGAAGCACCAAGTTCTAGGAAAACAATGGTAAAATGTATTTTGCTGCTGCTGAGTGCAGTTTTCTTTACGTGTCCGTTAGGTAGAGTTGGCTGATTGTGTTGTTCAAATATTCCATCGTCTTACTGTATGTTTTGGGGGCTGTTGTTTTATCAGTTACCAAGAGATGTGTGTCAACACCTCCTGCTATGATTATGGATTTGACTGTTTCTCTTTGTATCAATTCCTGCTTTATAAATTTTGGTGCTGTATTATTAGTTTTATATAAATTTAGAAGTATATCTTCCTGGTGAATTGAACTTTTTATTATTAGGAGACATTTCCCTGTATCCCTAGCAATTAATTCTGCATTAAATTCCACATTCTATGACTTTGGTAACCCAGCTTTTAAAAAATTAGTTTGTATGGTGTATGATTTTTATTCTCTAACTTTTCATCATTTCTGTATTCACATGTATCAGACAATTCTCTTCAAAAACAACATGTAGTTAGGCTATTTGATTAATCAATTCTAGCAATCCTTTCTGTTTAACTCATTGAGTCTACTTGTGCATAGTGTAATTATTATTATAGTTATTTTTTAATTTACTATGTTATCAACTTACTTTATACTTTATATTTTATTTTCCCCACTATGTTATGTTTTCATTTTCCCTCTTTCTTGCCTTTTTTGGGATTATTTTTTGTTATTGCTCTTTTATTCTATTTTAGCTTGAAGATTATATATTCTTTTAAGATTATTTTGATAGTTGTTCTTGAGATTGCAACAATGTATTGCTTAATGTGGAAAAGTTTCAGGTCAATTGGTCCTTTTATATTTTAGCTTTGTAAAACTTAAAACATTTTTAATTTTATATCTCTTCATCCCGAATTTTAGTGTTGACATGTATTTAAATCCCTTGTATATTTTAAAACACCATAAGGCTTTATTATTATTTTAAAATATTGCCAATATCCGTTTATATTTTCCCAGTTTTATTCTGTTTGTCACTATTCCTTTTTTTTCAATATTTCTGAAATTACATATTGGATCACCTTTGTTCTGCCTAAATAACAAAAACCAATATTTGTTTTAGTTTGTAATTACTGGTGGTGAATTATCTTTGCCTGAAATTTCTCAATTTCTGCTTTTAAGGGATATGTTCACTGAGTTTAAAAATCAAGAAATTTTTTTTCTTTCAGCACTTCAAAGATATCATTTCATCTTTATGTTGAGAAGATAAAATGATATCTGTCATTTTATTTTCATCTGTAGATTATTACTACTAATAATATTTTTAGTCACCTGTTAGATTATTACTTCTTCAAATGTTAAGATTTCCCATTTGTCTTTTATTTTTGCAGCTTTATCATGGTGAGCCTACATGTGATTATGCTCAGTTTAATCCTAGGTTCTTTGTATTAGACTTGGATGATCACAGTGTTTCTAAATCTATCGTTTTTATATGTTTGGTAGTTGTGGATTGTGCCTTGTTCTTTTTTGAGTCTTGTTTTGGTTCCTCTTCCAAAGGAAGGTGATTTGCTGCCTAACAAATCACCCCAAACCTTATTGGTCTAAAACAATAATCACTCATTTAGTACATATATCTGCAATTTGGGCAGGGCTCAGCAAGGAGGCTCATGCCTTTTCTATGACATGTCAGCTGCAGTGATTTACCTAGGACTGGAGGATACACTTGCAAGATGGTTAACTCTCACGTCTAGTAAATTGGTGGTTACTGTTGGCTGAGTTTATTCAAGGCTGCTGGCCAAATACCTTGATTTCTCTCCTATAGACATTTTCTCATGTCTATAGGAAATATAGACCTCCCCATGAAATATTTGGACTTTTTCACATTATTGTAGCTGGATTATAAGAATAAAGACAGAAAGTGGAAAAGTCCTATTCCTTAAGTCCTGAGCTTGGAAACTCACAACACCACATTGGCCATCTTTGTTGGTCAAGCAGTCATAGTTAAGATAGTCAAGGTCAATGGACATGGTTCTACCACTTGGGAAAACAAAAGAATTTGAAGACTATGTTTTAAGATCACCAAAGCCTTCAATTACACATATACTAGACATTCTAACTATATCCAAAATAATTCTCCTTACTTCCTGCTCACATATTTCCATCCATTTAACTCTGAGTATGATTCTGAATAAATGTAGTTTGCTTCTCTCTTTAATGCTATCAAATTTGCTGTTTAATATATAAGTTGACTTGTAATTTTATTTATTTTGGCATTTTTATTTAGTTCATTTGTAGTTTCTACTTCTTTCTAAAATTCTAGATATTATCTTTAATTTTCTTATTAAGCATGTTTATTTTAAAATCCATGTTTGATAAGTTCATTATGTGATTCTTGTGGGTGTTTCTATTCTTTGTTATTTTTTCTTGGCTTTAGAACACATGGCCTTGTCATCATGTGTGTCTGCTTATTTTTGATTAAGTGTTGAGCATTATATATGATATGTTGCAAAGATAATTTGAAGCCTATGGTGATATTATCTACTTCTAGAGAGTATTTTGTCTTGCTTCTAGCAGAGGTACAGGGAAACTTAACAATCCAAGATTTTTTGAATTAAATAAAAAATCAAAAAGATTTTAAGTTGGGCTTTATTCCTTGCAAGGGCTGTATATTTCCATTTTACTCTTAATCTTCCAGTGTGGCCTTTCAGTCTAGAAACTTAAAACCTAGGGAATTTATTTGGGTCACATTTCTCAGTAAGATTACAACTACACTTTCTTTTTTCCTTTAGCCTGGGAGGATTTTACAACCCTTCTTTAGGGTCTCAGCCTCTCAGGAGTCTCTTCTGAAATTGGTAGATACCTTTAGAGGAAGCATGTCTCCAAATTGTATGCTCATTTCTCTTTATTTCTTCATTATCTGGGATATTGGCCATTTAATACTTTACTGCTTTGATAGATGTTTGGTGCTTTCACATAGATTATTACAAATATTTTATCCAGCTATTCTATGCACTTTCAGTGGAATGCTTTATCTGAATAATTTATCCTGCTGTTACTGGATAGGGATTTTTACACTCTAATATATTTCAATAAATTTGGGCAGAACCAGTAAATTTTCAGATTATTCCATTTTGTTTTCATGGACTAAGAAAATATTTACTTTTAATGGTTTTAGTTTTGCCAAACATAGTATGTGCTTGGTAAATATTAGTTCTAAGTTTTTACTTTTAAGTGTATACCATATAAAATGGTTTCTACTTATGAAAAGAGCGGCAATGAAGTCATCCTGCTGTATCTACTGGGTTTTGCTTCTGCAGATTCAACCAACCACGGATCAAAATACATATTCAAAACAAGAAATAACAAAAAAGTGTAAAAACATTCACATAACATTTATACTGTATTAGTTATTATAAGTAATGCAGAGATGATTTAAAATATATGAGAGGATATGCATAGGTTATTTGTAAATACTGTGCCATTTTTTATAAGGGACTTGAGCATGCTTGGATTTTAACATCCACAAGGGTCTTAGAACCCTTAGGGACAATTGTATTTAGTTTATCTGCTCTCCTACAAGGACTTCAGTCTTTTGCTTATTATTAGGTCTCTATTTACTTTTACTGATGTAATTATTGACATAATAGTCTCACTCCTTTATATAGTTTTGTTGCCAGTCACTTAAGTGTTCACTATAATTTACTAATGATTCATCTTTTCTTCTGAGCATACACATCCGCCACTTAACTTTCTCAGTGGGAGGCTAATTTCCTTTTTCTGGAGGCTATCATGAAGTGGAAAAAACCTGGGAGTCAGAAGACTCAGCTAAGGTCTTGCTTCTTCCTGGTGGTCCCAGACTAGTAAATTGCAGAGAAAGGGCTTGCACTCAAGTGCATCTACATTTGCCTAATTGTCGGATTTTAACTATCAGGGATATACTAACTACATGATAGTAAAGGCAAATGCTCTCCTCTAGGGTTCTCTGCTAAATACTTTCTGCCTTTTACTTACTAACTAGAAATGATTTCTCTTTTCACCTGTAAAACTAGAGCTCATTTTTCTGTGTCTCTTAATTATTCTATGGCTCTACATTCAATGTATGCCTCTGATACAATTTAGCACTGCAGGGGAAAGGTTTTATAGTCCCAATTTGGGGCAAAAAGAGTGACCTATTAGATGAGTTCATGGGTGATATATTTATCTTATGCAATGCTCTTAGGTGCTCTCTCAAGCTGAAGGAAAGGGTTTTGGAGCCAGCAATGGTGGTGCATGCTTGTGATCCCTGCTACTGAGAGGCTGAGGCGAGAGCCCGGGAGTTGGAGTCCAGCTTGAGCAATTTAGCAAGTGAGACTACAAAAAAAAGAGAACCCATTACTCAGGATTTTCACCATGTAAATATTTCATGCTCCTAATTGGGGGACCCAGAGCTATACCATCATTGATCCCAACCTACCTTAGTGTTTCATTCTCCTTTTTCCTCCTACTTCAGACTTAAGTGAAGAAAACCAATGAATAAACTATTCCCTCCAGCAGATGTTATACTATATTTCCATTGTTTGAGCTAGTATAGAAGTTGACTGGTATGGTCTCATAGGAGGTAGTCTGAGGATAGACATGGTGGCTGAAGAAACTACTTGTGTAGGCATAATAAAGAGGGCAAGTGAAGATTAAAAAGAAGAACTCTAAGCCCAGAGCTCCAAAAGTATGACATAATAATTTTTTCTTACTGAGTTAGCATATATTTTAATGGAGAGCTAATTGAATAATAAATTGAGAAAACTGACACATAGCCTAATGTCAGTCTTTGGGGATCTTTGAGGTATTGCTTCACCAGCTGGAAACATCTGTGGCCAGTGGCACCTTTGCCTAGTTTTGCTTGAGCCTGCTGGTCTCATCCTGCCTGCTTGGTCTGGCAGGCTGTGCTTGGCTGATGCTACCCTCCCAGATCCCATGCCTGTCAAGGTCAAGCCAGGCACAGAGTAGTAAGGGATGCATGAGTGAGTGGGCACAGGGTCTGGCTGCTGCACACAGCCAGGCACGCTGGCTGCGGGAGGGCAGGCAGCTCCAGGCACCAGCATGGGTGTTTGCTCCTGTGAGGCTGCAGCTGGACTAGGCATACTACAAGCAGCTTCTGCTGTTGACACTGAAGAATGTGTTGGTGCCTGTAAGCTTGGAGATGCCAGGAACCACAGAGCCCCAAAGAGGGTGTAAAAGCCCTGACTCAGGGAGCTCCTAGGTCTGGGGTCCCCGCAGGGCCATAGCTCTTCTCTCCTTCTCGTAGCCCACACGGTGGTGAGTGAAGGGCATGTTTCAACCCTGTTTATGTTACAGTTATTTCAGTCCCACTATCTGGGGGTTGAAAGTTCTTGTCCTGCATCCAGGAACAATGAGGTACGCATACAACTGGAGGGTGAGTAAGGCCAAGAAGTGCTTTATGGAGCGGCAGGACAGCTCTCCAGAGACTCCAACTGGGTAGCTCCTTTCTGCAGGCAGGTCATCCTGACATCTGCTCAGCTCTCACCTGAGAGGAGACCCACAGTGGGTAGCTCCTCTCCACAGACAGGTAGTTCTACATTTGACCAAGTCTGGCTGAGTCCAGGTTTTTATGGGCTTCAGAGGGGAGGAAGTGTGTACTGACTGGTCCATCGGTGGGCCCAGGAGAAACATCGTAAATTCTCACTCTGGTCTGCGGAACTGGCAGCCCAGCCCCCAGGCTTCAGTCCATCCACAGCTTGAAGGTAGGACTTTACTGGGGACCCACCCCTTTCTGCCCTGGAGCATGTTTGCCTCCTGCCACCATCAACCTGCCATTCATGGTGCTTATGGCACCCAGATTGTTTGTGCCATAGGGCTCCTGTAGGCCCTCACTGAACTGCCCTCAGCACTCCCTCAGCCCTTCTCCCGTGCTTGTGGGTGCTCAAAGCTGGGAGGGGGCTGAGGCAGCAGGGGGCTGGCATGTCAGCACTGCCCCAAGTGCATGCACACCCAGTTGGGTTGTGACAGTGCCCAAACTGAGCCACAACTTTGCTCCAAGATCGGAGTGGGCATCAGGAGTCGGGGAGAGGCCAGGCAGTGAGAGCAGTCACTTCTGAGCCTGCAGAGGCAGGTGATCTTGCTGGGCCCCCAAGAGCACAGGGATGCCTGGGTCCAAAGCCGTGACTGGGCAGCTGCACCTGTGCCCTTTGGGTGGGGCTACCACCCTGCCAACTCAGACGCAGGCAGCTTCCACCTTTTCCCAGCTTCCACTGGCTCCACAGAGTGCAGATCCCTGGCCATGCCTCCCCTGCTACAGCTGGTGTCTTTGCAGCAGCTGCTCCAGATGGTCTGCTGCTGCAATCGCTAATGTTAAATAGATCCACCAAATCTCTTTTAGGGAGATATTTAGAATTACAGTATTCTATTTCTCCTTAAAGCCTGTTATGAGCCATTAACATTTTAAGGCTTATACAGAAACAAACGCATTTCTGAAGGAGGAGGAAATGGGACAGAAGTAACATATATTAAATTTTGATTCTTACGTGCCATGTAGTGGTATCTTATTTAATCCCTGTGACAATTTATTGTATGGGCATTATTAATATGATTTTACAAACCCAGATTTGTTAAATATTTTTTCCCAAGAATACAGAATTAGTAAGTGCAATTTAAATTCAAATCTAGCCCAAGACCATATCCTCTACTCTGAAATTTCACTGTGTCCCTAAAAGCTAAATAAACCTTTCAGGGTGGGAGGGATGGGTGTAAAGATAACATCAAGAGAGGAATGATCTCACTCTACACTGAAATAGTTTTAACATAAAGAAAACACTATAAAATAAGAAAATAAGGGAAAACAACATATAAAGAAACTGAAGTAGTAATACATTTGAGTAGAAAATCTGCTTTTAATAGAAACTTCAGCTTGATTTAGTTATATTTACAGTGTTCCAAATTATTATCTACAAGCAAAGTCATCCAGAAAATTAAGGGAGCCATATATGATAAACATAAAAATTAGAATTTTGACAGAATAAAATAAATAACATCTAGTAATTACATTAAGTATGTTTTCAATCCCATGGTAAGCTATTAAAAGTACAACAACTGCTCAAAGCATGCTGCCAAATTTCTTCAAAATGACTTGTTTTGAAATGTTGACTAAGTATCTCAAAACTGTATATCATCTTTAGTATAATTAAACATTCTTCAGACCAAAAGCATAGCTTTTTCTTGTGTTCTTAGACATAAATTGTATGTGACTTTCTCTTCCATATTAGGACACATAGGATTATCCATTTGAAAACTTAAAAAAAAATTTTTAAGTTTCTACCACTTATATAAGGCTTTATAGTTTATACATCGCTTCTACCTAATTATAAAAAATTAGCCTATTAAGAAAAGTTTAATCTTAAAATCCCTATTTTTCATTGTAAATGTTCAACAAATAATAGATATTTATGCATTCATAATTTTTTTACTTAACAAATATTTAGTGAATCAACTTCATGAATGAATAAATGAATAAATTCATTTCAAATTGGTTATGTAACTTTTAAAGATCACTTGAGAAGTGGCCACACCTAAGTCTCTATTTTATCTTCTGTTTATTCAGGGAGGTCATAACCTCTAGAAACACAGATACATGCATGTAATAAGTGGTTTGTTGATATCTGATAGAAAACAGGATGTGTTCAATAACATATGTTCAATGTGCTGTTCTTCTGTAGTAAACATAGTTTACCAGCGTTGCAATGAACATGGTGCATCAACATAGAATTCACTCTAATCCCAACACGTGCTTTGTCATGCATTGCCTTAGGAGATTGATTTTGCTATTTCTCTCTGAAAAGACTTGTAGCATATGATGTTATCCTCAAGAAGAAATAGTGTTCTAATCCATAATATTATGTTTATTTTCAGAGTTGATGGCCACTCTCTTATTTGTTGCTTCCCCCATCAAAGCTGCTTCATTTCTTACATTCCCACAAGTATAGGAAATAATGGGCTATCCCCAGTATAGGGGAGTCTACTTCAAAAGAGAAGGAAGCAGTACCACGCTGAATGCCTAGTAATTTCCATGCAAGAAAAGCCTTATGACAGAGTTTATTTCAGAAACTTGAAATCAGTTAATTCTGTTTTTGATTCTCTGTTATCCTTGGCCACCCTCCTTTGCCCCATACTCATCAAAATAAAGTCTTAGCCTGAACTTGTATTGTTGAATATTTTCCAGATCTTTGCACCATGCTCTATGGGACTGGAACTTGATTGGCAAATTGATTGTTCTTCGGTGGTATTAAAATAATACTTTATATGTTTTTTTTTTTTTTGGTCTTATTTGAAATGAGTACCTCCTAGAAAACACTGGGTCCCTGTTAGCCTCCTCCAGAGGAAGCTGTTGCTTCTTTCCATTGCTCTGTGCCAAGCACCATGAGTTAGCATCAACATTCTACCTAAAATTCTTTTTTTAAGGCTCCTACCATTTATTGTTGTTCTGTTCTCATCCTGGTCACTACAGTCTTACCAATCACTTTTCTTCATTCCTGTGAGATGCTTACATCTGGCTCACTATTTTCCTCTCCACCACAACTATTTTCATCAGAAAATTTTAACTCCTACTTGGGTGACTTATCCAATATCCTGCCATTATAATTCCTTGCTTCTCAAATCTAGTTATTCTCATAGGCTGTATATATATTTTTCTTATCAAATGTGAAATAGTATCCAACTCTAAAGTCTCACATTACTGTAATCTGCTATCTGTCACAAACCTCCTTCCCTTAAAATTCCTCATTTTCTACTAAACCTGCACTTCGGTCTTGTTTTGGTACCCAGACACTTGATTACTTGTCCACCTCTAAGTGAGTAAGACCACAGCTAGTTTATCCTTCACTCTAAGGTCTGTGCTACACCGAAACAGTGATGCTCAAAGTGGAGTTCTCAAACCAGCAGTATCAGCATCAACATCTCTTGTGAATTAGTAGAAGCACAGTTTCTTTGGGCTCCATCCTAGATCTACTGAATCAGAAACTCTGATATTGGAGCCCAGCAACCTGTGTTTTAAAAAGCCCTGTGGCTGATTCTTATACACTCTAAAATTTAAGAACCACTAATACAGAGCATGAATTCAACCACTCCCTTGCCAGCACCTTTAACATCTTTGGGTGGCAAAGAGCACTCGAACATAAATAGATCATTATTTTATTTCAAACCCTCCCATGTATAAGATTTCTAACAATTCACCAAGTTCTCCAGCTGTATCCAGCATCTACCTTCTATATACAACCTCTACCTTCAATCCAAATATTCTTTTAGTTCGTATTCATCTAAATTTTAATACTGAAAAATGTTAAATGCCCATGACTTGATCCTTCCAAAGGTGTTTTGCTTAGAACCATCCTCTGTGAAGGATGCTGAGCAATGCTAGCTTCCTCAAGATGACCTATACAGGAAAGGGTGAAGAGAAAATTTAAACTCAGGTCTAGCAGAATATAAAATCCATGCTTTTTTTCCATTTTGCTGCAGAATGTATGAAATGACAACCAAATCAATAAGCCATTTCATTCTAGTTGAAGTAGCACTTAACCAATGAATGCTTTATAGGATTTTTAAAAGTGAGTGTTCTGTAAAAATCTGTTATAAAATAACTTTGGTAAATATCAGGTTAAATCATTTTCCTTAGCTTAGGACTTCTATGAATGTTTAATGTGATGTTGTATATTTTGATCCTTAAAAAATCAGATATAGTATGATGTTGTCCAAAATTATTTGACCAATAACCATTTGTTTGTGAATCATCTAGATTAACATCTTGTAGGGCTAGTGTTCCAAGAGATGCTGTGGAAACTTTGAACTTCATCTATTTCCATTCTTTTCCAGACAAGTGGAATTGGTTATCTTTCTTATTTCATCTGCTTTCACCCTCTGTTTTATTTTGCCACTCTTTTGAACTAGAATAGTCATGCCCCATTTCCCCACTAGGCACTACTTTTTCCTTCCTTCAAAGATAGTCTTATATTCTTCTGCCTCAGGGCTGGGTTCAGAGGAATCGCATTTAGCCTATAATGCTATGAACCAGACAATATAATGTGTTTGCATATATATGTGTACACACATATATATACACATATATACATACACAGACACACACATATATATACTGCCTCATGAAATTATATAGCTTGATAATATGATAGTAATTTATAATTTTATAGCATCACAATAAGTAGCATGTACCTGTCTGGGGCTGAATAAGCTGTGTTAGGGGAGCAGTCTGCAGAGCAGACCATGGCTTTCCTGCCTAACCCACCCTGGGCATCACAATTATGACTGCAATTCTTATGGGATCTTCACACAGACTATATGCATATCCAGAACACTATCTGGAGGGGCATTTTGCCTTAGATTTTATTGGAAAAATTACCAGAGGTTTAAGTGGAAAATGACTGAATAATGGAATGAGGATATACATACTACTAAGCAGTTAAAATTTAGAATTGCAGCACACTACATACTATAAATATGGTTTTGATATTCATTTCAATTAATCTTCACTAGAAATTGGTTAAAGTGCTAGGGAATGGTATTTAATCAATGATTTTTTTCTGGCCTGGCATATTATCTCTGTTTCTTTCATTGTGCAGGTTCTGCAGATCTTCTTCTTTGCGTTCCATGCTCTTCTTGTCCTACACTGGTCTACTCTGGTATGTTTGCTCAGGGCACTTAATATGAATGTCAGGTAACGATGGGTACCTTCTAAAACTGCTCAGGATTTGTATTAAAAAAATACATAGTTCTCATGACCTCTAATGAGAATAGGATTTTCTCCAAGTAACTGCATAAGATTATAAGATTTCCTGAGAGAGAGAGACAGAGAGAGAGAGAGAGTGTGTGTGTGTGTGTTTCTGTGTGTGTGTGTGTTCTATAGGTTTTGGAGTTCTCATTTAGTCTGCATTCTCCCTTGCTAAGGTGGGAGGATGGGGATTTTAAACCCTTTCTCCTCAGTGGGAAAAAATAGTATCTTCTAGATATATATGGGCTGAAAAACATATTCTCCCACATATAGGCCACGGACTCTATGATGCTATTATATATCCCCTGCAGTTATAGGATCTCAGAACAATTTCATGTCCATGAATATGAGGCTATTTTATGAACCGGATACACAAAGATAAAATATAAATCACTTTGTCATCTCTTAAGTATTTTCCAGAGAAAAGCAAAGGTGTTGAGCTTGTCCTTACCGCTCACATAATCACAGAATATCAAACTGGAAAGAATTTAGAACCAGCCACTCCTTCCCTAAATAATGCTCGCCTTTTCTCTGCAGTACCCCTGCCAGTACCCCTGTAGTACCCAGACTCTACATAAACACCTTGAGTAATGGGGAGTTTACTGTTACCCTTGTCTGCTCATTTAATTTTGCTCTGCTGTAATTGCTCTTGACTCAATAATTCTGCATTAGGACATTACCTGAATAAATAATTTCTTTAATGTACTATGGTATAGCTATCAGAATGTTATGTTCATTGCCATATGTTTTATAATAAAGCATGAAACATATTTTACAAGAAAACATGGAAAGCATGTAAAAAATAGAAACAACCTAATAACCAAAAAAGAGATTGATTAGAAAAATTATAGCAATCTGTACATTAGAAAGCTATGAATTCATTATGAAGGATGAGACATATATTAAGGATATAGGTACAGAACGATCACATGGTTCTCTT
The DNA here is from genome assembly GCF_001698545.2 of Rhinopithecus bieti. Lineage (NCBI taxonomy): Eukaryota > Metazoa > Chordata > Mammalia > Primates > Cercopithecidae > Rhinopithecus > Rhinopithecus bieti. Next base: position 687,782 of record NW_016807377.1, read on the forward strand.
CCTCAGCCTGTCAAGTGCGCTTTGTATGATGTACAGGCATACTGCTGTTCAGTTCAAGAGCTCTAACCAAGTAAATTGTCACTCATGTGATTCATATTTAAAACCTATAATGGATCAGTAACTACTGTCAGAGAATAGCACATGTCATTATCATGGGTGATACAGCACCAATCATAGGTTTTCTCATCATGGAACTTGCTAAATTGTGGAGAAGACACACAGTGAACAGCTATTTACAGAAAAATGCGCTGATGATGATTATAGAAGTATGAGGATAAGTATGCACATCAGGAGAGTTCTGTCTTGACTAGTAGTCAAAGGGTCAAGAGAAAGTAATGTCTAAGAGGGAGGCCTAAAGGAATGAAAGATGCAGTTGATAAAAGAGTTAGCTGGGGTTGGTTGGAGTAAGTTAAGCATTCCAGATAAACAAAAAGTGTGTGCAAAAACAACCAGACTCTCCCTCTCTTTCTCTTCCTCTCTAACTTTTCTCCCTCTCTTGCATCAAATAAATATTTACTGAGCAAATGCCACACACAAAGCATTATTTCAGGTCCTGTGAGTAAGATGGAGATTGAAGGACTTCCTTCAAAATGTTTATGGTCTACATTGGCAAATCAAAAACATTAAATATAACTATGGCACAAAGCAGAAAAAACATGTAAAATATGCTAGAAACATGACTATTTCCCTTGCCATTTATATTAGTCTGTTTTCACACTGCTATAAAGACATACCCAAGACTGGGTAATTTATAAAGAAAAGAGATTTAAGTGCCTCACAGTTCAGCATGACTGGGAGGCCTCAGGAAGCTTACAATCATGGCAGAAGGCAAAAGGGAGGCAAGGCACCTTCTTCACAAGGCAGCAGGAAGTTTAGAAGTGCCAAGTGAACAGGGAGGAACTCCTTATAAAACCATCAGATCTCGTGAGAACTCACTATCTCAAGAACAGCATGGGGGAAATCGTACCCATGATTCAATTACCTCCACCTGGTATCTCCTTTGGGATTATGGGGATTGTAATTCAACACGAGATTCGGGTGAGGACACAAAGCCTAGCCATATCACCATCTAATGTGATTAGAATTTTATACAGATATCAGATATTGATATATAGGCTGCAAATATGATTAATAGAGGTAATATTCTAATGTCAATATCCTTGTAAAAGTTCATTGCAATAGAAGAAAGCATTAAAATCGCAATTTTTCTTTTTTAATATGCTATAATGTAAACATGTTATTAAGCACATTTTCTTCTGTCTCATTTCTCCTCTGCAGGTTTGTGAAACAGACAGAAGAAGTTGCAAGTGGTCCTTAAAGAAATTGCAGTTATTCAAATCCTTATGTATAGTTCTAATTTTATTTACTATGTGTAATCATTTAGAGAATGGTTATTTTTATAATCTCAATAATAAACAAGTACTATTGTAACCAGGGGGTGCCCAAGTATGTAATCAGAGAACACTAATCCTGGCAAAGGATTGTGAGGTCGTCAGGAGGCCAGCTGCCTTTTGGCATGGTTAGTGTCCTGGGTTTAGATTACTTTATACATAGTTATTAAGATTAATATTTGATATATTAAATATTGCCTGATTCAAATAACTTTGCTTAAAATTTTTCTGTATTTTAACTTGTCTAGGGTTTTCTACTTCTTCTATTTTTATAATATTTTCTCATTTTTTAGATTACTAAACATTATACTTATCCACATGTGCCAAGATGTGCCATTTAGGTCTCTGCAGAAATCAGCTGTTTGGTATCATCACCTGCCATATATGTTGTGTGCAGCAGCAGTAAGAAGTATATTCTCCACCACTGCTCTTTCTCATGATTATTTTCTCCATTCCTATTAAAACGAATAATTGTTATGTTAATTCAATAAAGCAAACCAATAAGGAATGAAATGCATGGCCCAAAACATAGAAAATGAAAATCGTTTGACCATTTATGCAATTATTGAATCCAATTAAGATGATCCATTTTAAATTTAATATATGCTCGCTTTTGGAATGTGTTATGCATTGATGCTAAGTGAATGGATCTAAGTAAATCTATTGATATCTCTACTGTCTATTTTATTTTATTTGTCTTAATCTAAGTTTGCTTTCTGTTCTTTTATGCTTTAAAGTAATTTAAGCTTTCATAAACTTAAATTACAAAACTATATAACAAGGAACTATATCAAGGAAACAAATGTTAAAGGCCAGAGCATGGATAAAGAATTTTTAAAAATTCAGATTGTATAAATTAAGTCAATTCTCCTAAATCAAATAATGTAACCATCTTTCTTTACACTTACCATTTTCTTGTGTATAGAAACTCATGTGACACATTTTTATAAAAGTGTTATGTTTTAAGGTAAGGAAAAAAGGAAGGTTTAGGAAAACAGTAAAATTTTTTTTAATCAGAAAGGAGAGAAGGCAAGAAAGTAAGTTTAGGGGACCAGAACATTCCTTCTATTTAAAACTCCTTGCCATGAGGAATATTTCTTCAAAAAATGTTTAACTGAGGATCCAAATGCTTTTTCTATTAGAAATATTCTTTCTTTAAAATATGTCACCCCTAATGCTTTCATCTGAGCTGCACTTTCCTCCAACCACTGCCTGGTTGGTTTTCGTCCTCCTCTTGCTCACTGAGCTTCTCTTGGGAATAGTCACCCTACTAAGTGCCTCATCAGCCTCAAGAGTCAGATCCCCCAGGATATCAGGATGTGTATTGCTGAAGGTGCTGTCAAAGATAAAGAAAACCAGGCACCAAGGGAAGTGGTAAAGACAAATTTTCATTAGTCATAAACTATTGCAATAGAGAAGTAGGTCCTGTGTGAAGTGAACTGAACTATGATTTGTGCAGAGGTGGCTAGGACTCATAAAGGAAGGATGAGGAGCTAGGGATGGGGAACAGCAGGGACTCGAGCAGAATCAGGGAAGTGGACATTTACAAAATGTGAGAGAGTGGGGTTGGTCCACATGGAGCCATCTGGGTTTGCAAACTGGCATTTATCAAAGTTAGATTCCTACCCTCCCTCTGAGACTGGGAGACAGGGACCCTATTCAGGAGTTGGCTGGAGCTGGTACAAAACAGTAAATTGTTTTGCAGCCCTGAGCTTTCTCAGTCAGGAACTTATGGCGCTGGAGTCATCATCCTAAGGATATGCCCTTGAGCTGTTAGAAACCATGTTAGTATTTGTTCACATCTTTGAATGTGGGGGATGGGGGTGGATGAAATTGTTTATGCTGACATTGTGGTTTTAGGCCAAGGTTGAGGGTTAGTTGAGAAGAGGACTCAGAGGAGCTTGGCTGGTGTTTAGTCAGGGAGAAAATCTTCATCAACGGCTATGAGGCAGGGCACACACGTGCACACACACACACACACACACACACACACACACACACACACACACACCAATCTCTGCTCTCTTTTCTTTGTCAATGCCTTTAACCATTTCCAGAGGCCAAGGCCAGAGGTCAAGGTCAGTGAAGAGCTAAATACCAAATCAGGAAATTTCTCCAGGTTGCTTGCCAATCTTTTGTTTCAAATGTCACACATGAAACCTGAATCTCTTGGCACCCCTCTTGGCTCCCGTGACTCTTTTTGCCTCTTTTGGGTTTCTTAACATAGCTCCAGAGTTACTGTAATGATGAGACTTGAAAAACCTTCACTAAAAGGGCTTCTCAAAATGTTCCTCCAATTACTTCAGTATCACTGCTGTGAACAGATGACTTTGGACCCCATGTTATGCTATGGCCTCTGTGTGTCCCTGGAGCTGGCTGAGGTAACTTCTGACCTTCTGGACCTGGAGGCCATCACAGTCTAGTAGGGGAAACACACATATGAGCGTATAATTTAAATAATATGTTGGAGTGTGCAGTGACAAAGACATTTACAGGCCAGACTACTGTGGGAGCATAAAAGAACAGTTGTGAATACATCTGAGACCTGGACTTGGAAGTAAGTTGTGGGATGTGTAGGAAGTCAAAGAAGGCTTCCTGGAAGAGATGATGCCTCAGCAAGTCGTTTAAAGATGAGAGAGAGTCAATGGAGCAATGAAGGTAGGTAGGAGGGTCTTAGTGGGAGCAACAGAATAAACCCAGTACAGATGTCTGAGCGGCCAGAGTGTGCATGGCAATGAGTGCAATAGATGCATGACATTTATTACTAGTGCAGATAGAGTGTGATATGATATGGTAGTTGATGGGTAGAGAAATGAGCAGGGATTGGGATGAGGAAATTCTCATATGCCACCCCGTAGTCTTCAACTCTGGCTGTTCAGCAGAATCCCAGATGCTCAGGCCCCACTCTCTGGGACTGAGAATTCAGTTGGACTGAGAGGGATGCCAATCATTCATATTTACGAAAAAGCTTCTCACTTGATTCTAACGAATAGCCAAGCATGAGAGCCATAGCTGAAGAGAGCTACCAAAGATTTTCAGCAGGGAAGAGGAGAATGACACTATTGGACAAACAGTTAGATGAGCTCACCTTGGTAGCTGCAAGTAAAAACGCAGTAGTAGGTGAAACAGGAAATGGGCAAGCCTAGAAATAGGCAAGCCTGGAAATGGGGACACTAGTTAGGAGGCTGTTGCAAGAGTTAACATAACACAATGAAGGTCTATTTAGGTTTTTATTAGCGCAAACGATGGTAAAGGTCTAATGGTTGTTGGGATATTCCAGAAACAGGGAACAGATAGAACCAAAACCCATTTAAGGGTGGTTCTTGTGGAATTGGTGCACATAGAAGGGAAGGGTAAGGTAGTTTTCAAGAATGCCTCTTGGGTCTATGGCTTGGGACTGGGAGTGGTGATAGGACAACAGAAAAAAAAAAAAAAAAAAAAGGAGATTTGGTGCCGGGGATGTTAACTTCCATGTAGGTATGTTGAGATGGAGCTACCTAGAGGACATTTGATCTAAAATGTTCAGCAAATATGGGGGCCAAAGTGCAATGCTGAAGATACAGACATGTCATTCATAAGCATATACGTGTTTGTGAAAATGATGAAATTTATGCACATTGCCTGAGGAGAGCCTATGGCTTGAATAGATGTAGCCTCTCTAAGGAATATCTAGGTTTAGAGGTCAGGAAAAAGGAAATGGCAGAAAAGAGCCAACAAAACGTCTCCAGAAAATAGAAAAAAGAGAGAAGATGTCATAGCTAGGAAGACAATAGAAAATCATGATTTTATGCTCTTTTCATAGAAATTTTCCCAGTTAGATTCAAATCTCCATCTGACACTGTATGTACTATATTCTTCCTAAAATATACTCTTATAAAAAAGCGGCATATTCTTCCTTTAGCTGGAAGGCCAAGAAAATGTTCATCTTGGATGGACCCTCTAGGAATGAGAGAGGCAGGAACTGTGACTATCCTTGTATGATATCAGTACCAGGGTACACCCAGACAGAGAAAAGAGAAAGGTCTTGTGAACTGACTATTGCTCTTCATCTCCTTAGAAAAAGGGGATACCTCATCCACAGAATGTCAGATCCCCCACTCTGCTTCATATAACACTTATTCAACAAATACTGACTGAACAGCCACTATGTGTCTACTATTGTATTAGATTCTGGGGATCCAGCAGTAGTAGGACATACACAGTCCTTGCATTCATGGAGCTGGGTGGCTAGTGTGGGGACAACACTGACAGTCAGTTACAGCAAATCTTAAGAACAAAAGACAGGATGCTAAGAACCCACACCTGAGGACCATCTCATCTGCTTTGCAGATAAAGAATCTTGGGCTTTGGTTACCCTGTTCAATCTAAAGAATGAGGTTTATTTAGTTGAAATTTAGGAAGATTGAGGAGAGTTGGGAATAGGTTCGAAGAAAGGAGGTGAAGAATATTTTGAGAGAACAGCCTATATCGAGATTCAGTTACATAGATGAGCATGGCATATCAGCTGAAATGAAATTTGAATATGGCTGGAACACAGGGAGATGCACGCTGTTGCCAAATAATGTAGTGGGAAGTTAGTAGCAGCCAAACCATAAAGGCTGTTAAAAGCTATATTACATTCAGAGGGTAAGAGAAACACATGGATGTTTTAAGCAAGTAAATAGCAGGAACTGCATTTTAGAAAGACAATTCTTGGATCCACGGTGGAAAATGAATCGTAAGGAACAAAACTAGAGGCAGGGTGAATGGCTAGGGTACTCTTACAGTAATCAACATTGGAGATGCAGAACTGCATAAATAGAGAAATTTAGACAGTGAATTGATTAAAGATGGGAGGGAGGAGTCACAGATAATGGTGAGATTTCTGGCCAGAACACCTGGCAGTGAAATCTGTTTAGAATGAGGGGAAAATGTTGAGTTCATTTGGGGACATCTGAAATTTAAAGAGACTGGAGCCATATCCAAGATTCTAAATGTCATCAACATAAAGACCGTCAAACAGTGCATAATAGAAATCAAGGCAATAGATAGCATCACCCAATGAGAGTCTGCAGTGAAAAGAGATGTCTCCGGAACATACCGGCACTTAAGAGACCGAAAAAGTGCTTTCTAGAGTAAAGATTTTTTGTACACTTGATAGAGTGGGTGGCCCACACACTGTTTCTAGGAAGCAGAAGGTCAAAATCCTTGCACTTTGAGGTCCCCGGTTCGTGTAAGCACAGCTGGATTTCAGGGGAAAGACAGGCATGTTCATTTGTTCAACAACCTTTAGTAGTCTGGTTTAATGAGGCTGTAGAAATTTCCTGTGGGTGGATGAAATTAAAAAAAAATTCCACGTGAGTAGGAGAGGGGGATGTAAAGAACTTAGAATTTCCCTTATTTAGAAAGTAAAGGTAAGGAATTGTCAATTTGGGATCTTTTCAGTCAGCGTGTGGAAGCATCTGCTTGGGAATTCCTTTTTCTTTAGTTAATAGTGATGAAGGAACAACTAACACATTTAGGATAAAGCTTGCAAATGACTCCTGCTAGTTTATCTCAGTGTAGTTTTAATTTGCAACATTTTTATTCATCTTCCCTTTTGTCTACAACTAATCGACCATGTTTTCATTTGGTTATAAGGACAATAACTGTTATTAGCTGCTGAACTCAAAGTCTTGTAAGACACTACTTTGCAGGAGAGGAAGGAGCGTCAAGCATCCCCTTGGTCCTAGGCACAGAGCTCTTCTTATGCTGCAAACTGTGGCTTGTTCACACTATAAATATTCGTTAGCTTTTCAACTTGCATTTGGCCCTCTTACCACTGCTCTTACCGATTATTTGTTTTTGTAAAATTTCTATGGTGGCTTTTTGTTAATCTGTGTCTTTGATGTTTACAGAGTCTGTCTCTGGAGAGCTAACATAAGTGGATTTGGGTATCGGGGGAAGTTATGATTTGGAAACTCTTCTCACTATTATAATTATTTAAAATATGCCTGAAAAACTCCAAGTGCTACATGCAAAACTACAATAGTAATGTGACCCCATGTCTGAAAACTATAATTATTACACAGACATTTGCTCTAAAAAATTGCCTAGCAAATGACAGGAGGAGCACATGGCTTTGAGGCTGTGCAGTGTACATGGCTTCTTGTGGGGAAACAGCCAACTTACGGCTTAAAAATGGAAGCTGTAAAAGAGCTTACATCTCATCTGGTAAACTGCAGTTTTCTGGCATAGTACATTATAACCGTATCTGAAGGGTCCTTTATAAACAGTAGGTATTTGATGTAATGACTAGCCCAAAGTTTACCTCACCATCTGGATTCTTCGAAAAAGAGGAAAATTGTGCTTGTGGAAATTGTTTTACTAGATATTGCAAAATATTTTAGGCTATAGGTAATTAGCATATATAGGAAAACTTCCTTACAGCATAATCAGGATCACATTATCAATAGATTACATTGAGCCACCAAAATGTGTGCTTCAGTGTTGAAAATATTCATCTTGTATAGTTATCTTGTATAGCTTGAGTAGGTTATCAGCCAAGATTTTAACATCTTTTATATATTTGTTGTTTGAATTCACTGTGAAATATTTTATGCTGAAGATCAGTATTCTGATCTTTATATCATTCTTCACTTCTTCCTGGAGACATCAAAGATTTCTCAGTCTGCTGTAACTATACATTACTAGTTCTGGCCAATGGCCATCAGTAGAAGTCACATATATCACTTCCAGTCCAAAGCATTTAGGAGAAGTATGAGTTCTCTATACTATCTTTTCTTATATTGCAGGGATCCTGGATGTTACCAATTGAGATGGCAATATCTAAAGATGTTTGGGTTCATGTTTGTGTAGAATAGAGCTCTGCTGACCTGTATTAAACAGGTAATATGAGTGAGAAATAAACCTTTATTCCACCACTAAGGTTAAGGGCTTATTTGTTACTGTAGTACAGTAGGCTTATTTTGAGTAATATTGGATCAAATGCTCTACTTGATTTAAATGATGGATCCAAAAAAGGGCAATTCTAGATCATGTAATTTAGGCTTTGTAGACACTCTTGAGTTTAGAGAAAACATAACTGATCATGATCCTTTTTAAAAAACTGTCTATTGTACATTGAGAAAACTAGATTGCAATTAGATAGATTCATAGGTAGATTAAAATGTTCATCTAAAGTAAGTCTCACCTTGACTTTATTATACCTAGTCTAAATTTTTTATTTATGATCTCAAGTAATTTAGCACTTGTGTACTTAACATCTAGGCAAGATAGTCCAATTATTGCATTTAGGATTATATTTCATAATCTATCTGTAAGTTTGGGTTTGAATGATGCTAGAGCCTCAAGATAGAAGAAAGTTTCAGATGGAAAATAAGGGAGTTCACTTCTCAAGGCTGTGAAGTTTATCAAGTGGAATAAAGAGGATGTTATATCTCCATAGGTTTTATGGAACAAATTATATAATTTCATATGCAGTACTGATATGTTTTAAACTTATTTTCTATCTTTGGTTTATTCGTGTTCCAAAAACAGAACCATACACCTCAGGAAACTCTTTTGGTACTGACAGTTGTAAAAGTCATTGGAAAATGAAGTCTACATAGGAAATCTTTCCCAATTATAGCCAGATTTAAACATATAGCTTTCATATTAGAAGGAATGTCATTGTGCCAAGACATATATCAGTTGAAGGGAAAAAGCAGAGGTAGTGTGTTATAGCAACAAGACCATGTGGTTTGTTGCCACATATGTATGTTTGAGCAATTGCTTCATTCCTTTGATGGTTTGAAGCCAGCCATTGACTTCTCCTCTCTTGCTATGAAAGTCCTAGATGGCATCTTCTTCCAATAGAAGTCTGTTTCATTTACATGGAAAATATGTCATTTAGTGTAGCAACCATCATCAATTATTTTAGCTAGCTCTTCTGGATAACTTGCTGCACTGTCTCCATCAGCACTTGCTATTTCGCTTTGCACTTTTATGTTATAAAGACAGCTCCTTCCTTTAACCTTATAAACTAACCTCAGCTAACATCCAACTTTTTTTCCTGCAACTTCCTTACCTTTCTCAGCCTTCACAGAATTGAAGTGCTGGGACTGTTTTCTGGGTCAACCTCTGACTTAAAGGAATGTTATAGTTGGTTTGATCATTTATCCAGACCATTAAAACTTTCTCTATATCGGCAACGAAGCTGTTTCTCTTTCTTATCATTTATGTGTTCACTGGAGTAGCTCTTTTAAGTTCCTTCAAGATTTTTCCCTTTGCATGAACATCTTGGTTGTTTGGTGCAAGAGGCCTAGCTGTTGTTCTGTCTTGTCTTCCGATATACCTTCCTCATCGAGCTTAATCATTTCTAGCTTTTGATTTAAACTGAGAGACTTGCGACTCTACCTTTCACTTGAACACGTATGGGCCATTGTAGGGTCATTACTTGACCTATTTTCAATACTGCTATGTCTCAGGGATTAGAGAAGTCCTAGGAGAGAGAGAGAGACAGAGAGAGAGAGAGAGAGAAGGGGAAACAGCTGCTCAGCAGAGCAGTCAGAATATACACAACATTTATTAAGTTCACCATCTTATGAGTGTGGTCCATGGTGCCCTAAAACAATTACAATAGTAATGTCAAAAATCACAGATCATCAAAACAGATAATAATGAAAAAGTTTGAAATATTGCTAAAATTACTAAAATGTCACACTGAGATAGAACATGATCACACATGTTAGAAAAAAGGTGACGACAGACTTGCTTTGAAGTAGGCTTGCCATAGACCTTCAATTTGTAAAAACACACAATTTCTGCAAAGTGCAATAAAATGAAGTATGTTTGTACCTAATATTCTTAAGAAATGACTGTGGAAATGCAGATATCTAGAAACTTGGGTCTTCAACATTCTCTGAGGGTCTAACAATTAGAGACGACCATTTTAACCAGAAAACTGGCATTCGGTTTAAGTGTCAAATTTTTCAAAATACCCTACTTGACTGTGACTTCCTACTAGCCTCCATAGCAGCCAAACTACAAAAGCAACATAACACTGGAGCATGCAGGTTCAACTTAACAAGAATCAACTTGTACTTGTCATTCTTCTAATTCAAGTTGTTCTAGAAACGAGCTGTACCATCTAATCACTTGGGAAGATTTTTTAAACATTTCCAAGGCTGGGGTCCGATCCCAGAGTAATCAATCCGAATATCTAGTAATCAATCCGAAGCCTAGGCATGGGTCCTTGTAAATTCCTCTCAGGAGATTCTTTTTTTTTTTTTTTTTTTTTTTTGTTTTGAGACGGAGTCTCGCTCTGTCGCCCAGGCTGGAGTGCAGTGGCCGGATCTCAGCTCACTGCAAGCTCCGCCTCCAGGGTTTATGCCATTCTCCTGCCTCAGCCTCCCGAGTAGCTGGGACTACAGGTGCCCACCACCTCGCCCGGATAGTTTTTTGTATTTTTTTTTAGTAGAGACGGGGTTTCACCGAGTTAGCCAGGATGGTCTCGATCTCCAGACCTCGTGATCCGCCCGTCTCAGCCTCCCAAAGTGCTGGGATTACAGGCTTGAGCCACCGCGCCCGGCTCAGGAGATTCTTATATGCAACCAAGGATGAGAAACAGCACAACTTGAAGTTCTGTTAATGGTGATATATTGAGTTAAAGAGTTTCAAAGATTCCATTTGCTTTGTAAGCAGAAGTTAAACATACCTATAATTTTCTTCATGAAACAAATTTGCAATTGCACATTGTTAAATAACTTTTAGTGAAATTACTATTTTTTTTTGTTAGTAATATGTATTGAGGGCTTTTCAAATATCAGCAACTTCCCTAAGTACTCTATGTGCATTATTTCATCTAATTTTTATGGTGGCCCTTGGAGGTAGCACTATGATTATCTCTATTATATAGATGAGACAAGTCTGTCAAAAAGAAATGTGAATTAACTTATCTGGGATGGTGCAGTAGTTTTCAGGGTAGATCCATGAACCTAGAGACTCAAAAGGTCTTTCTACTCTGTTTTAACCTGACACGTGTGTGCCTTCCATAGTGAGCTGACTTTATTATAACTTCGTGATGTGTAGTCATGGAGGGATTTATGACCTGATGATTCGGGACATGAACTTTGAGAGTATGTGGTGCTGCCCTTATCATACCAGTTCTGTTTGTAGCTCCTTGTTCTTTCCCTTGCGTAACATACAGTGATAAACTGATAGTCTCAGTCACTTGGCTCTGAGAAGCCTCTTCCGTGATGGTGTCTAACTCATTTTGTATCCTTAGGGGTAGGTCTGTGTTTGTACATAGTAGGCTCTCAATAAATGAACAAATATGTAGTAAAGAGAACCAGCTACTTTGGGTGAATATCCTAAGCCTGGCTTATTCCTAGGGAAGCAATCAAGAAAGAGTTTCTCCTTCTTGGAATAGAGTTTACCTCAACCTCCCACCTTGAAAATCCAACAACCAGTTCCAGGCAATTCCCCAACCTCTGATGTTAAAAAGACTGGAGTCAACCAGATCAAACAAAAGGATATCAATAGCAATCATAATACTCTGGGCATTAATTAAAAACAAATAGCATTAAACCAAAAGGTCACAGTTGCAAAGTGGTGCTGGGGGATGCTGCTCTTTTGTCAGTTGGGCAGCACAGCAAATGGGGCACCAAGAAAAGGAACAGGTTGTGATGTTAAGAAAGCTGCTCTGATGTCCATAAATAGATGAGTCCAGCCAGGCATCCTGAAACCAGGGCGTCTGCTGATTGTACCTTCCATTGTAGCCTGGGGGCATTTTGTTTTACAAAATAAATTGGGAGAAGTTTAATTTGATATGCTTAGTAATAATAAAAGCTACCCATATATTTAGTGCTTACTGTGAGACAAGGCTTTTACTGGGTGTTTTATATGCACTGACTCACTTATTTCCTTGCAGAAAATCAATCTGTTATAATTGTCCTTATTTGATGAATGAAAGGATTAAGACTTAACCTTCTCAGTAATGCCCAAGCCAAGAAGTAATGGAACCAGAGTTTGAATCCCAATTGTCTGATGTGTGAAGCCAGGGATGTGGCCACTAAAGTCTAGCCCCCTTCATTAGTGCATGTAAGTGCCTTGGCTTGGCCAGAAAGAGTAAGTGACCTGATGTACAGCAAACCAAGGTCTGGCCCCAGTTTTTTCACCCTTCTGTAAGAGCCTACTCCACCATTTTTCACTTTGATAAGGGCAAAGCTGGATAGTACAGGATTCAAAATAAATATTTATGATTGTTCTCTGGTCTTTAGAGAGAGAATTCCTGCTCTTTTTTAATTCTTTAATTCAGACTTTTCAACAGACTTTAAATATATGTACAATTCCAGGCAGGCCAAAGTTGCACAGGTATTCAAAGGCCAGCCATGGATAAAGGTGTGGCAGGTACCTTCCTGGAAGCCAACAGGCCAAACTCATTGCTGGGCAGAGGGATTCCCACGTGGTGCCATAGCAAACAGCTTTGAACATTGATGGGTCTAAGGAAAGAGAGACCATGGCTAATCCTGGCACCTCTCCCAATATAGTACCTCATTCCCTGACATTCCTGGCTGCCTCTATTCAGTCACACATCTTTTCTTTCTTTGTTTATTTTTTTGAAAATTGTAGTAAAATACTCCTGTGCTTCTGTTTCCATGTGGAAGCTAATGCTGCATTAGAAAGAATCTTTAACTGAGAAGAGGGAATGGCAATCTTCATCTATGTCGACTCCTGCCATTCCGCTTTGTTGGATGGGTTTCTGCTCTGGGAGGAACATCTTTGGCAAAGATAGGATAATCAAGTTGTCCCTTTGTTTTTTTAGCTTCATTTCAACGGAACAGATAATCTTCAGAGAACAAATAAAATGCTGTATATGTTCTGATACAAGGCATGAGAAACACACCAACTTTGCTTTCACGACAAGTTGAAGATCTTCATCTGCCAAGTTGATTGGTGCCAAAAGCAGGTTTCTGGTTTCTTCCCAGAGATCCTCATAGGAGCTGACACAAGCCAAAGTAATAAATTCATGGCATCAGCTCTGTATCTCTGCGTTGACATCTTGCTGAGTGGAATGTGAAGGGATGAGAAGGCACAGGGGAGCTCAAGTTGGTCTGAACTACACAAGTCCCTTTGCCATAAAAATCAAACCAGATCTTTGCTGAGAGTTGAAATCACTGGTCAAATTCCCTTCCTGTTTTCCTTTTCATGTACTTTGTTTTGTTTGCCTGATCCTTTCACTTCATTGTTCTTGTGGAATCGGAAGTAAAGCAATACCACAGAAGAAAGTGAACCCAGCCTGTGGCGTCCCTGATTGAGCCAAACCCAAGAAACATTGGAAATCTCCCTTGCCAGCTCAAGTTTGTGAGATTTCCAGCCTGATAGCCAGACCAAAGAGGTTTGGAGTGACGTATGTGCCTTCTCAGCATGAAGCCTTTGCAGAGTTTGTGTTTATTATTTCACTCATCTGTCAGCGACATTGATTTTTTGGGTTAACCTTTCTTTTTTTTCAGAACTGTTAAGTAAATATACTTCCAATAATCCAAGAGATATAGCATTACAAAGCGTGGAATTTTTTTTACTAGTTCTTTTCCCTCTAATAGATATCAAAGTTCAATCATAATCAGTCTATATTTGAGATTCCATCTTTGTTAAATATCGTTAGACTGATAAAAGTACCAGGGGGTAAGGATGTGTTAAGGTCAGTTTTAGTGGTTTGTTAGTAAATATTTAGCACCCGTATCTTCACTAATATAAAGCCCTGATATCGCCGATTCTAAGCTACCAAGAGGTTATCACTGACCACACGATTGGCAAGAGATGTGCATAATAGGCTCTTACCAGGTACTTTGAGCTGGCTTCAGCACACTGTTCACATTGCCCCTGGCTTTGTGTGGCTGATACACGGATACACTAGGTTCCTTTCCCCTCTCGCCAGACAAATGGGGAGAACTAGAACATCATGACTCTATGCAGCCTATATATTGTCTGTGAGGTCACTTACAAACACAGTGGTCTCTTGGTTATCAGTTGCAGTTTACAGAAAATTAAAGGAAAACCAAAATATATGCTTTTACTCCTTACTTTGGATAACTATGAAAAAGCTGGTTAAACATTTCCAGTTTAGAGCAGTGAAAGTGAACTATGTAAAGTTAAAACAGGGCTAACTTATGGTTTGTTCCCTAGTGCAGAGGGTAGGAGATATAATAACTCTTAGATGTCGGTAACTCCTATGGCCACACATGTGCTATACACCCCAAATTTAGGCCAAACCATGTACTTAGTGGCAATTGTCTTTACTACTATGTCAAATAAACTTACTAAATCCTGACCTAATAATATTTCAGTCCTATTAGCCACAAGCCTGCAACATTTCTTCTTACCATCTGAAGTTTCTTGAAGTGGAAAAAAAGGATGTTATGACCCATCTCTTAGCAATAGTCCTGTATTACCAACCTGCTATGCCAGATAATATTCCAGCCTCTTAATGTATTATCCCTAATCCTGGTTCAACCATGTTAGGTAAAGATTATCTTTGTTTTATAAATAAAACTGAACCCAGAAAAATTAAGTTGCAAAAGTTCACACTAATAATTAGAATAAGGCTGGAGTTTACAGGCAGATTTCTCTGAATAAAGTCTCTTAGTGTCTTTCCAAAAAGGCGCTGTCTTTTGTGAAGAGAAAAGTTAAAGTATGTTTACTTGTATAAAGTGCTCCTTTAGGCCAAACTCTAGGTCAAGAACAAAGATGCCAGTCCTTGCCGTGGATCTGGCAGGCTTTTACAAAATAATCAAGTCTAGAGGGGAGGAATTCAAAAGAGTTCTGAGTCAGTGGAGGTTGCCCATTGAGGGGCTCGAGCCCACTGATGCACTGAGCAATTAGAGCCTCTCCACCCCAACAGCTTCTGGAAGGCAGGGCCTGCTACTGATATACTGAGGCCCAATGTCAGAGTAATATGAGAAGGAAGTAGTGCCATTAATCTGGAGCCAGGTTTGGTCTGAAAAGTATAGTATTGCATACCTCAGAGTCAATGACTCATCACTTATACTGAGGGGAGGCGAGGCTGTGTATTTTCAGCTCTAGGGGAAGCACACAGGCTTGTGGAGCGGCCGTGAGTCTCTATGAGCACTCCAAGTACTAACAACATTGAGTGATGACTCAGTGACATTAAATAAAGGCAAATGATTATGACTTCTGCTGCCTAATTTTTTTTCAATTACCATTTATTAGAGGTCAGTCTACCTGATGTGAGAGGAAGAGCTTATTTTTGTGGATGTCCTCTTTGAGTGACAGCTAAAGAAACTCTTGTTCTACTGAACACAATTTGGTAAATGTGGGGGGTAGAAAGAAATCTGAACAAGGACTCACCTTTAGAACTCAGATGTAGTGTTATCGCTAATGTATTGTTTTGGACAAGTGACATAGTTTGAGTTTTTACTTCATCTTTAAACTAGAATTAGTATTACTTATCATGGTAATCTAATAAGACATAAATTAGTTACTGTATATTCAAGTACTTAAAAATTACTGAAAGCTATGAGACAAAATTGACATATTAATTGAATATGTGCTAGATTCTTATACACTATGAAGAGACATGTCATAATCTCTGACATCAAGGACTTGACAATTTTGTTAAAAAGAAAGAATCCAAATATTTTAGATGTTAAATGACATAAGTGATAAATAGTATCCAATTACTAGAAATGTCAGGTGGTAGTGTGTAATTAATTTCCAGATGAAATTAATTGCCTCTGACAATTCTCATAGAAGTTCAGAGGAAGACAAAAGAAATCAATGAATTCTAAACCATTTTTAAAACAGGAAGAATTTGAGTAGGTTCTAGGAAGAGAGAAAAACATTGATAGGTGAAGGGCAATCCAAAATGTGTGAGACAGGTGCTAGGGACTGAATTATGTTCCACTCAAATTTATTTGTTGAAGCCCTAACTCCCCTCATCTCCACGTGACTGTATTGGAGATAGGGTCTGTATTGGAACTAGGAGGTGATTATGGTTAAATGGGGGCACTGATCTGTTAGAATTGTCCTCATAGAAGAGGAAGAGACACTAGAGGTCCTATTTGCCTGTGAGGACACAGTAAGAAGGCAGCCATTTGTAAGTCAGGAAGAGAGCTCTTACCAGAAATCAAATTCTGCCAGAACCTTGATCTTGAACTTCCCAGCCTCCAGAACTGTGAGAAAATAAATGTTTGTTGTTCAAGTCACGCAGTCTATGGTGTTTTGTTATGGCAGCCCTACCTGACTAAGACAATGGAAAACTTGCAAATAAAAGAGAGGATGAAGGGATGTGCAATACTCTTACAAATATTTTTATTGACATTTTGACCAGTAAAAGTAGATAACATTTGAGTTGAACATTTAGAAAACTATAGAGTGAAGAAGACAGAGAATAAATCAAGGCCAACTTGATAATGATGTTGAATGCAACTAAGAAGTTAATACTTTATTCTAAAGAAAATGTGAATGCACCTTAGGTTTTTGAATAGGAGAATTATGAAGTATGAAGCAGCACTTCAGCAAGAATGTTTCTATAGGAGTAGGAGAGAGAAATTTTTAAGTGCAGAGAGACAAATTAGAAGGCTGTTGCAATAATACTTTGACAGTTTAATGCTAGGTAAAAGATCATTTTCAATTTATATCAAAAGTGAGCTTTGTAGCTTGTAACATTTTTGCCTTTCTGCCAAGAAACTTAACAAACGCAACAATTAGCTCCATTTTTTTCATTTGTTTCTCACAGCTTCTGTCTTTTTTAATAGTTCTATTAATTAATTCAATGAATGTGTATTAAAACTTTCTACATGTCAACCTCTATTCTAGATAAACAAAATAGCCTGCTTCTGTTAGTTTATATTCCAACAAAGAGAGACAATAAACATAATAAAAGGTAAGCTATATCATATATTAAAAGTATATAAAATTATACACCATATAATAGACTCCCTATAACATGAGTTATATATCATGCAACTATAATATGCCTCTAAGATATATTTCAGAGCTTTTTCATACTTTCTATGAAAAAGTAGAGCAAGATAAAGGGAGTTAGGTAATGCGAGGAGTAGTTTACAATTTAAAACATTTTAAAATGGTCATCAGGGTAGGCCTTACTGAAAAGGTAACATCTAAGCCAAGACTTATACTTTCATCTCATATCATAAGTTGAAATGAACATTCTTTTTAAAGATGAAGGTTTTAAATAATACGTAAAAGGAAGATTTCTGTAGGTGAGCATACATTGATAAAGGTCTACACCAGTGTTAAGTGGCAGTGAAAAGAGATCAACGTAAGAAAAGTTGTTAAAAATTATTGGCAGCTAAATGACTAATTTATCCTTCTTTTTTCTTGCTCTCCATATTTAGAAAGGTGGCTGAGGTTTCAGACTTTAATGAATGAGAGATGTATGGCTTCATTAGCAGGGCTTGTGGTGAATGATGGTAGTGTAATGGTGAAATCTATGACCCTTGCTGAAACCAACTCAAAAGAACAAGAAGAAGAAGAAGAAGAAGAAGAAGAAACATATAAAAAGAGAATTCTATTTGCAGTGAACATAGAAAATAGCTACTTCTCCAAACCACGATCT
Organism: Rhinopithecus bieti; assembly: GCF_001698545.2. Classification (NCBI taxonomy): domain Eukaryota; kingdom Metazoa; phylum Chordata; class Mammalia; order Primates; family Cercopithecidae; genus Rhinopithecus; species Rhinopithecus bieti. Next base: position 705,734 of record NW_016807377.1, read on the forward strand.
GTAAAGAGTATGCCAAATACTCTGTAATTCAGATGAATTGAGAAAGGTTGACAAAAGCCAAAATAAACAAATAGCTTCACATCTTTAGTGAGGTATAGAATTCTCTAAAAGTGAGAGTCCTAAGGGAGTGTGGGTGGCCTGAAGTAATAAACATCCCTGTGGGATGTAGATTTCTTTTAAATCTTTGCTTCCAAATGGGAGAAATGATCTGAATGTGAAATAAAGGTAACAAGAAACAGAAAATACTAGCTCCGGATCAACATCAATTAAGCATAAATTACATAAATTCAATAGCCTAGCAGAAATAAAACACAGTGCTTAATTTTGAACTATGCAACCTGCCTGGATAATCTGTTCACTTCAGTAGAAATGTGCCCTCTAGGCACAGGATGAAAAGGATAAGATGACGAAGAGTTTGTGGAAACGCATCTTGTTTAAAATTGCCTAGAGCCCCAGATTACTTCTCCTGCTACTCTGTAAATTATTCTCAAGCAAATCGTAGAAATAGAGTTACATCCATTTAAAAATGAGTAATAGGACCTTCACTTCTGGACAATGTTGAGCTCATATACTTTGCCCATTGTTTTAATATTTTAGGTGGGAGGATAAAACCATGGACAAAGTATATGACAAAATGATTTTCAAGCTATTAGACATTAGGCAATGAAACATACTGATCACTGAGGGCCAGAAAACAAACAGGGGGAGCCCTACAATTGTCTCAGTCTGTTGCCTAAAAATGTTTCCAGTTTTTAGACAGTGGCCTAGGCAAGGAGTACCTAGGCACAATTTTCTCATTTCTCTGGACTGAGGAGACGGGGCTGAAAGTCTAGGGAGGTCCAGAAAGCTAGAGTTTCCAGGGCAAAGGACAACAGACAGAAGAATTTGAAAGAGAGAATTCCAGATATTTTTAGAATGCTTCTCTCAAGTCATCAGCTGAGTACTTATCTGCACAGTCGTGTAAAGAAACTACCTAAGGCCAAGAAGAGAGCCATCCAAAAGGATTAAGAGGAGCATTATTTGGTGCTCCCATATGGCTTTGAATATTTCCTGTTCCCACCAGAGTGCCAAATTTCATAATTCATTGCATTAGTAGAGCACTCAGAAGGGTTTTACCACTTTAGTGGGGAAAAATTAAGACGAGACTATTGCTATTATCCTTTTTGCTAAAGGTTAAAATCAAGACATGAAAGGATCAAATTATTTGGAAATAGCTGTGTCCCAGAACAAAGTTTAAGAATATTTAAAGGATATAAATACATCAGGACTCAGTAAGGTAAAATTTGCAATATTTATTATCCAGTTAAAAATTATCAGAATGTCTGAGAAGCAGGAAAATGTGACCCATAACGAGAAGTAAAATCAATCAATAGAAACTGACTTAAGAATTATAGATTTAATAGACAAAGATATAAAAACCATTATTATAACTATTTCATACATCATATTAAATTGATGCAAAAGCAATTGTGGTTTTGTCATTACTTTCAATGGCAAAAATCAAAATTACTTTTGCAGCAACCTAATGGAAGCTAGAGGGAAGATAGAAATGTTAAATAGAGGCTTAGAAAATACAGAAACTGACCAAAATCAAACTTCTGGATGAGAAAATGACAATGTCTGAGATTGAAAAATACAAAATAGGATTAACATCTTTTTGAAAACTCACAGAAATTAAGATTCATAAACTTGAAGACATAGCAATAGGAACAATTTCAAATGAAACACGAAGAATAAAAAATAATTAACAAAGAAAAAGGAACGGAAGAGAAAAAAAGGAAGGCAGAAATAAGAAAAAGAAGGAGAAAGAAGTATTGAGTTATGAGACAATTTTAACAGCTTAATATATGCATAATTGCAGTCCCTAAGAGAAAAGAGAGATGAAAAGTAGATGGAAAATATCTAAATAATACCAGTTGAAAATTTCCAAGTTGGATAAAACTATAAGCCCAAAGATCTAAGAAGTTTAATAAACTCTAAGCACTAGAAACATAAAAAAAAAAAAAAAAAAAAACTACACCAAGACATGTCAAATTGATGAAAATGAGTGGTAAAGGAAAAATCTTAAAGGAAGCCACAGGGAAAAAAGACGTATACATAGAAGAAAAGATAAGGAAGACAGCAGACTTCTTGTGAGAAATAATGCAAGCCAGAAGAATGTGGATCAATATGATTTACTGAAAAATCAAACCAAATAAAACGAACCACAACAAAAAAGAAATAAAAAAACCCCAAGCCAATCTGTCAACCTATAATTTTATAACCAGCCAAAATAGCTTTCAAAAATAAGATCAAAACAACAATATTTTCAGATATAAAAAAGCTGAAATTACTCAATGCCTGAAAACTCTTACTAAAACAAATATTAAAGGAAGTCCTTTAAGCAGAAAAAAATGCTTGCAGATATAAATCTTGATTTATGCAAATGAAAAATCCATCAAAACAGGTAACTACTAAGGGTAGTATATATATATTTTTTTCTTACTGAGATCTCTTTAACAGTTAATCAACTGTTAAAACCAAAATAAAAACAAAGTATCATGGTGTTTATACCATTTGTAGAATTAAATATATGGAAATAATGGCACAAATTTCAAATTAAAGCAAGGGGATGCCACTACACACTTATTAGAATGGCTAAAATGCAAAAAGCTGGCAATACTAAATGTTAGTGAGGAAGCACAGCAGATGGAAATCTATTCATTGCTGGAAGAATGCAAAGTGCTACAATCGCATTGGAAGACAATTTCACAGCCTATTAAAAACTAAACATTAAAAAACCCAATTGATTTGGAAACCCATGATCACACAAAAACCTGCATGTAAATGTTGATAACAGCTTTATTTATAATCAACAAAACTGGGAGCAACCAAGATGTCCTTCAATTAGTGAATGGATAAAGTGTGATGTTTCCATACAATGGAATATTATTCAAAAATCAAAAAAGATGAGCTATCCAGCTAAGAAGATACATGGAGAAAACTTAGTGTATATTGCTAAGTGAAAGAAGGCAGTATGAAAAAGTGACATATGGTATAATTCCAATTATGTGATGCATATAACAAAATATAATATTATAGAAAACTCAAAACTATAGAGAAAGAAAAAGATCATTGGTTACCAGGAGTTAGGGGAGAGGAGAAAGGGAAGAATAAGTGAAGCTCAGGAGATTTGGGGGCAGTAAAATTATTCTGTATGGTACTGCAATTATAAATATAAATCATTATATATTTTTCTAATCCTACATAATTATAATGAACCTTAATGTATACACATTTAAAAGTTTCTTTTAGAAGTTTAGGGGATTCAGGAAGGAATTCAGATGGTGCCAACAAAATCTAACTGTTTTACAAATGTATGAAACAACCTCACTTAGAGAATGAGGGGAAAATATGCTAATCTAAGTATCTTTGGAAATGAGTACAGTCTATAGGACTAAAGTCAAAAGGAACTGCTCATGAGTATTCAGCTTGATAAAGAAGTTTTCCATAAGAGTAGGGGTTAACAATCCTGATACTGCTCTACATGTGTAATGAAATGGGACAATTAAGTAAATAAATGGCAAATGGCGAGATCCGGGTTTCTCATTGCAGGGTGGGAAGTTATAGGTAAGCAATGGAAGAGGCTGAATGATGTCTATGGCAGTGGATTCAAGTTGGAGACATCAGTGTGAACTCAGCTTACTGTATTAGTCCGTTTTTGCACTACTGAAAAGATATATCTGAGACTGGGTAATTTATACAGAAAATAGGTTTAATTGACTCACAGTTCTGCTTGGCTGGGGAGATCTCAGCAAACTTACAATCATGGCAAAAGTGGAAGAGGCATGTCTTTCATAGCAGCAGGTGAGAGAAAGCGAGCAAGAGCAGGGAAAACTGTCTTATAAAGCCATCAGATCTCGTGAGACCTCACTGTCATGAGAACAGCATGAGGGAAACTACATGGGTATTACAGAGATTACAATTCAAGATGAGATTTGCGTGAAGATACAAAGCCGAACCATGTCACTTACTATAGATGTATATATATGGTTACATACAGAAATATTTGTAGATGTGTGTATATACACATATTTGTATAAACACATCTTTTTTTGCTCTGTCAGCTGAGAAGACCTAAAAGAAGTGACATCCCAATAGCAAAGAGCACACTTATTACCTGATCTTAGTCTCTCATAATATTTTCTTTTTTTTTTTTTTGAGACAGAGTCTCACTGTGTCACCCACGCTGGAGTGAGGTGGCGCGATCTCAACTCACTGCAAGCTCCGCCTCCCAGGTTCATGCCATTCTCCTGCAGCCTCCTGAGTAGCTGGAACCACAGGCACCTGCCACCACACTGGGCTAGTTTTCTATATTTTGAGTAGAGACAGGGTTTTACAGTGTTAGCCAGGATGGTCTCGATCTCCTGACCAGATCTCGTGATCTGCCTGCCTTGGCCTCCCAAAGTGCTGGGATTACTTGTAGGTGTGAGCCACTGCACCCAGCCTCTCATACTATTTTCTAATAAAATAAACCAGGGCTTTATGGAGAAATGGCTGATTCTATTATAAAGCTGACTACATACAAGATGATCCTGGAGCATTGTGTAATGCCAGAAAGTAAGGACATGCTAAAAAAAAAAAAAATCACACACACTGATGGGGTATGTCAAAGAAACCCAGAAGACAGCTGAAAGAGTTTGCACTGGCCAAAGAACTTGAAGAACAAAATACGTAAGAAGAAGAACTCGACCAACAAGTACTGGATTATTGCCAAAAGTATGAAATAAGTATCCATGAGTCCATACTAATACAAGTGAATACAACGAAAAATGGAAGAGCCAAATCTCCCCTGCAGATGAGTTCCAAATAATTTACTGCCCAACTAGCAAGCTCCCCACTCCTTAGGTGTGGGCTCACAGAGAGACTTTCTTCCAAAGTGTACAGTATGGAAAGGAGGAAAAATAGAGTAACTTTATAGTAAATAAACTTCACAATCATCATTAATATCCTACATTCATATGAAATATTTTCTGTAACTAATGAATCAATATTGATATATTATTAATAAAGTTTATAGTTTGTATATCCATAGTTTTTAAACTCACACACTATCCAGAATTCCAGGTGATCAAGGCCAATGTCAATACTCACAAATCATATTGATAATATGTTGATATAATATAATGAAAATGGCACTATACCTATGTGGTCCTTGTCCTAATAACCTGTAACTCTAGTTTCATCATGTGAAGAACATTAGACAAACTGCAATAGACTACCCTCCTATATAGAAAACATTCTACAAAATATCTTCCCATTCTACAAAACATCTGGCCAGCAGTCCACAAAACTGTCAAGATCATCAAAAACAAGAAAAATCTAAGAAACTACAACAACCAAGAGAAGCCGAAGGAAGCATGACAACTAAATGTGATGTGAAATTCCGGGTAGTGCATTAGTTAAAAACTAAATAAACACAAGTTATAGAACTTAGTTAATAGTAATGTATGAATATTGGTTCATTAATTATAGAAAATGTCTCATATGAATATAAGATGTTAATGATAGGGGAAATTGGATGCAGGGTATTAAAAAGTCTATACTTACTTTTTAATTTTCTGTAAATCTAAAATGGTTCTTTACAAGTCTACTAAAAAAGGAAAAAATTAATAGCATAAAGCATAGAAAAAGAGAAGGAATGCATATAATTATAAGGTTCTTATATGTGAGTGATATAAAATAACTTCAATATATGCAGTGGTCAGTTATAGGTGTATACTATAAATCCAAAATGACCCACTAAAATAAAAGACTTACAAGTAATCAATCAACCAAGGAGATCAAATGTAATCATTAAAAGAAAAAGTCAGGTGCTAATAAGGCACAGAGAGGAATACATGGACAACACATGGACAATAGGTCACAAAATAGCAAGGTGATACATTTGAAATAAACCATATTGAAATTACATTAAATGTAAATGTCTCAACAATGGATTTGAAAGGCATAGATTGCAGATTAGGCAAAAAGCCAAGCTCTGAGTACATGCTCCTTACAAGAGAAACTTTAAAATACAAAGATGATAAGTTAAAAGTGAAAGTTGGAAAAAGGTATGTTATGCTGACCCTAAATTTAACAAATGCCAGGATGGTAATATTCATATTCAGATAAAGTAGCTTCCAGAAGAAAGAAAATTACCGGTGGTAAAAAGGATCCTTTCATAATGACAAAGCAGTCAGTTCATCGAGAGGATATAACAATGCTAAAATGTTTATGGATTTAGTAACAGAGCTTCAAAGCATACTAAGAAAAAAAAAAAGAAAACTTTCAGTCAATAATTTTGGCTACTTTTCAGCCTTATCCATTTTCTGCTCTCCTTTTGAATTCTGATGGTATGAACATAAAAATTTTCATTATAGTACTATATGTCCTGGAAGTGCTGTTCAGTATCTTTTCCATTTTCTCTCTTTGTTTAGATTGGGTAATTTCTATTCTATTTTCCAGTTCACTGATTCTTTGTCTTTGGTTCCCTCCATTCTGCTTTTGAGCCCATTCACTGAGCTTTTAATTTTGGTTATTGTGTTTTCTAATCCTAAAATTTCTATTTTTTTAAACCTTAAAAAAAAAAAAAAAAAATACAAAAATTTCCCTTTCAAAATTTTTTTTTTTTTTTTTTTTTTTTTTTTTGAGACGGAGTCTCGCGCTGTCACCCAGGCTCGACTGCTGTGGCCGATCTCAGCTCACTGCAAGCTCCGCCTCCCGGGTTCACGCCATTCTCCTGCCTCAGCCTCCCGAGTAGCTGGGACTACGGGCGCTGCCACCTCGCCCAGCTAGTTTTTTGTAGTTTTAGTAGAGACGGGGTTTCACCGTGTTAGCCAGGATGGTCTCCATCTCCTGACCTCGTGATCCGCCCGTCTCGGCCTCCCAAAGTGCTGGGATTACAGGCTTGAGCCACGGCGCCCGGCCTCTCCTTTCAAATTCACACAAAATACTTGCATGAATAGTTCTGGGACAGTGGTTCTTACAATGCAATTCCAGACTAACAGAAACAGCATCAACGGAAACTTCTTAGACATTCATATATCAGGCCCCCAAACAAGACTTACGGAGTCAGCAGCTTTGAGGTTGGATCCTAGTGATCTCTGTTTTAACAAGCCCCCAGGTGATTCTGATGTATGCTAAAGTTTACATCCATTCTCCTGAAAAAATTGATACAAATATCTTCTTCCATACTTCTTCCTACTCCTCCCAACACACATAAACACACACACACACACACACACACACACACACACACAGACAGAATAAAAAAGAGAGACACTTGTCAAGGCTTCTACTAAACCTTAAATTAGTCCATTTAATTGCCAATCAGGAGAGACCTTGCAGGAACTAGGACACAAGATACAGCTAGAGGAAGCTTCCTATGGAACCAAAAGCTGGTCTGGCTCATCTATAATATGAGCAAATATTATATTGACAAATAGAAAAGTTTTATTCTTTGCTCACCTGCATTATTAGTAGTGCTACCATATTATTAACAATATTGACATTTTGAAAGGTTGAATAAAAATCACCTCCTCTTCCCTTGGCTGCTTCCTGCTCCCAGGTTCTGTCCAATGTGAGAAATGTGACAACAGCATGAGAACATGGAACACCAAAATCAACTATAAAGGAGACCTAGCCCAGTGTGAGAATGAAAGTGAAAGTATGCTTGTTCCTACCTTACCCTCCTATATAGACTGCCCACCCAAGTGAAAATTCCTACCCTACCCTCCCATATACACCGCCCACCCGAGTGAAAATTCCAGTACACAGAGCAGACCCACTTACCTAGTCTCTGCCTCCCATTGGTCTTTGTGGAGAAAGAAGAAGAAAAAGATCCAATCTCTGTGCTGGGGATCATTGCTGGATCAGACCCTCCCAGGTGAAGAACATAAAGCAGTGGCTATTGCTCCCTAAGTAGGGAATAGCACTTCACACCATGGGCAGGGGACAAGGGCGTGGCAAAGGGCTCAGAGTGAATAGGGAACATGAGCCTTATGGAAACCAAAGGACCCTTGAAAGCAGTAATAGTCATTGCTGACATTCATTAATAGCTTACTATGAGTAAGTTACTCTTTTTTGTGCTTTATATATATTTACTTTTTAATTTTAATTTTAACCTTTTTTAGATAGTCTCACTCTGTCATCCAGGCTGGAGTACAGTGGCACGATCTCAGCAACCTCTCCATCTTGGGTTCAAGCAATTCTCCCACCTCAGCCTCCCGAGTAGCTGGGATTACAGGCATGTGTCACCATGCCCAGCTAATTTTCATATTTTTAGTAGAGATAGGTTTTGCCAAGTTGCCTGGGCTGGTCTCAACTCCTGGCTTCAAATGATTGCCTGCCTGAGCCTCCCAAAGTGCTGGGATGATAAGCGTGAGCCTCTGCACCCAGCCCTATATTTACTTTTAAAATACTTATTTAAAAATCTATTGGGCGAATGTATCATTAAATCCATTTTGCAAATGGGGAGACTGAAAATAGGAAGTTAGAAATAGTTCCTGCACAGGGTTAGAAGTAGAACTACTGAAGAAATTTCAACAGTCTCAACTTTTATAGCAAGTTGAATGATATAACTTACCTTATATAAATTATGGAAACAAACAAAATAAAAGTTTCTTATTAATGGCAAGTGCCAATTTGAAAATCTGCAGAAAATGAAATTAATAGTTTGATTCAATGTGGAATAAACTTTTACTTTATTGGGAATATTTTATAAATTTTCGGATGTTCTTTTGTTTTCCTTCTTCATGGCAAAAGTTAATTTATTAATTATAGGTATAAATATTCTGAAGTATTATTTCTGTTGTCAAACCCATAAGGAATTTGTGAAAGGACTAGAAAACCTTTGAGGAAAGGGTCTTTGTACTCACTTTTATATTCCCAGTGTCCAGAATATACTTCGTAATGTTTGTTGAAATGATAAGAAATATTTTCTAAAAATTAGAGCTTTTTAGGGAGTTCATCTTCATACGTAGCCCCCAAAATCATTGTTTTCTCTGATGAGGCTAATCTAGCTGCTATATACTTAAGATTTCGGCTGGAATCAATGCTAGGTCCTTCTGTTGTAATTCATTGAACACAATGTCTGAGGCCTCAGACTTGTCTAAGCTTCAGTTCCCTTTATTGCCCTAGTTTTATTGCTTCTAGAACAACTATCTGTATGTGTCCACCCACTGGGAGTGCTCTCACATAATTTAGCTCTCCCTTCCCAGAACTACGAGTGCTGAAAACTGGAAATAATCTTGTCTGGGGCATGTGAATATATGTGGCTCATGAGAAATCAACTGAGCTGGGAATATCCACTCAGGCTATAACTTTAAATCCACTGAGTGCTAAGAAAAACAAGCCTTCTTGGTATGGTGAAGGCTGCATTTGCTAACACAGCCATTATTTCCCCAAATTTCTGACTCCTATCCAAGTAAACCCACTCTCTTCTGATATATGATATTGTCCTAAGAAATGCGCAACATTACAATCTGGTACATCTCTAAGGGTCTTTAGGGTATTCTTTGTTTCTCTGTCTATTTCTTGGCTTTTTCCTAGAAGTCAGATGGATATAAATACTCAAAGCAGAACTCCTTGGGAAATCTTTCCATGATCGGACTTGTGGGAAAGTTTAGGACCAAGCACTATTAAAGAAACGACAATTCTCCTCATACGCCCTTTAAAGGATGCAATCCCCAAATGGGATTTGTATCCTAGCACTCCTTAGCCAGGGTTTCTAGTTCTAATTCTAGAAAAAGCAGAATCAATCTCTCTCTCTCTCTCTCTCTCTCTGTGTTGCACACACACACTCATAGTAAACTATTAATGAATGTCAGCAATGACTATTACTGCTTTCCAGGGTCCTTTGGTTTCCATAAGGCTCATGTCCCCTAATCACTCTGAGCCCTTTGCTATGCCCTTGTCCCCTGCTCATGTGTGTGTGTGTTTCTGGTCCTCCAGTAAGCAAAATTCCTTCAGCATAGAACCTCTCCGCGTAGGTTTTACTCACTGCTATCCAAAGAAACCTCACATAGGTACAGCCTTGTTTGTGACTATGTAGCTATAGAGGAGGAAAAACATCTTTCCCTTCTACTCATCTTACGTGCATTGGCTGGTACTCCTGCAACAAAAGAGATATTAACAAGAAAAAAGCATACACATTTATTTAAGTTTTATGTGACATGGGAGTTTTCATAAGGAAATGAAGACCCAAAGAAACAGTTTAACCTGAGAGTTTGTATTCTAGGTTTAATGAAAAGTGGAAAGTTATGGAAAATGTGATAGCATAAAGGGTATGAGTAAACTGGAGAAAACTTAGCAAAATCCCTTCATTCAGTTCCTCTCTGCGTCCCCGTATCTTCAGAGAGAGGCTGATCTTTTCATCTGGGTATAGGGAGGGCACCATTCACATGGGGTGCTGTGATCTGCTTCATAGCAAGGTCAGAAGACACTTCCCACTAGTGATATTTCTCAAATTCCTTCCACCTAAAATATTACATATGCTACTGTGTCATATTTTGGGGGTAGCATGTCCTGAACTCATCAAAGCTTATCTCTGAAAGATCCTGTGTTGTGTTTCTAAAAGTTAAGCCGTGCAGGAATCTGGAAGAAACTTTTACATGAGATTCATTGGCCATAATGCCAGATTAAAGATTTCTTCTCAGATTGGTAAATTTAAATATTGTTTGGCTTTGCATCCTCACATTCACTCTTCTCACTAGACTATTAATATTATGATGAACTTTCTTTAATCCCAAGTAGGAAAATGAAATTTTTTTTCCCAAGAACTTAATCATGGAAGACTTATTCACAGATGCACACTCTAAATATGCATTTTGATCATGCAAATAATTTCATCTCATCTCCTTTAGTGTCTTAAAAAGGTAATCTATCTGCTTCCTGCTCAAGCACAACATTTACAGATTAAAAGACAAAAGAAATGCTAAAGCTGGCCGGGTCTCTTACAGGTCTGCTTTAAAAGACTAGAGAAAAAAAGCAATGTGTAATACAAGAAACTTGGGATTTCGAAACTATCAGGTGGCTGCAACTGTTAACTTTACACCAACCTTCCAAAAATTCTAAGGAGAATTTTTCCTCCTTATTTCAGCTAAATCTGGATTCTTATATCAAGACCTGGAAAATTTAGGCACGTGGACACATTGAAGGGTGTGGGGAACAGAATGTATTGGACAAAAAGGAAAAAAAGAAAAAACTCTCAAGAAAGGGAGAGCAGATCCTGCTAACAGGCCCTCACCTCACAGATTGATTCCAAGCCATACACAGGAAAACTGAAGAGACCAGGCTCCTCCCCATTGAACAAGGCGCAATTTCCGTGGCTCCACACCATTTCCCCGGTGTGCATGTGGGCCTTACTGAGAAAGAATGGGCTGGAAAAGGACGGGCAAACAGGGGCAGTTCTCCCTCTGGGTTGTGGGTTTCATCTGGGACCGGTAGCCGGTTTTTCAGCCTGCAGGGCGTTTTAGGCTTGAAGGCAGGGTTTCTGCAGGGACCCTTGGCTGTCTCCTGTTTCTATCAGTGGCATAGTAGCTAACTCCAGTTCTACCAGCAAACTGTCTGGAAGAATACAACCAGAAAAGTTACACCTGACCCTTCTCTTTTCTCACCTGTAGATAATTGCTCAAAACATTTTAATTACCTCTGTAAGGTAGCGTTTTTCTTCCCATTCACACCCTCAGTCCAAGCCTGTTTCTGCAGCCCATTTTCTGATCCCTGCTTCCCACTGGTGCTGGGTCAATTCATCTTTCAGGGAATTGGCAGTAATTTTCCCCAAACATAATGAAACTAACTGTATTACTTCGCTGACCAATAAAAGCTTTTAGTAACCTGTAGTCAATGCATGTTTTGCCCCTTAATTTGAGGAGCTTGCATATCTCTGTAGACAAACTGAGTGTACCCAGAGAGTCTGGCCAAGAGCCTGGGATGACTTTGCAGAATGTCAGTTCAGCCAAAATTCAGAACCAACATATACTTCTTTCCTCTCATGTACTAAGCACAATAAATTTTACTCAATAAGTTGTAATCTCATAGATTGTTATATTAAAACCCAAGTGAAGTTTTAAGGTAAAACATGATTGCTGATAAATTTGACATTTTTCATTGAGAAGCTGAAGGCTACACTCAGACTCTGTCAAAGCCATCAAGCACTGATGTATACTTCCTCCTCTAGGAGGCATACTTTGGGAAATCATAAACTCAAATTCCATCACTGGGACCTCAGTTCTTCCGAACACGACTCTAAATTAGCATTCCATTTTCATCCAACAGTTTTGCTCTGATTTTTCAGATGCCGCAGAACCTTTCAAATGTTACGTCCCCATAGATATTCTTTACTTAATGCACATTCATTCAACATTCATTTAAATACCACTTCTGTGGGGACTACCTTTGACTCCCTCAGTCAAATGGGATGCTTGCCTTTTGTCTGATGGAAAAAAAAAACCACATCACAATTTCTCTGCAAATGCATGTCAGAAAAATTGAGACAGATTCGAAATGAGGAAGGGGAGATCACTGGCAACCTTTATAGTGTACCCATCCGCAATCACTGTGCTTGTCATTGTTTTTGAACAATTTAAAACTCATAATACTGTGAATGATTCTTTTCCATTGAAATACAAACAAATTGGGTCCTTGTGGAATACAGTTGGTTATTGTCCTGTAGATAGACCACTTTTGTCTCTATTTAAAATTTTGTTTTAGCATTCCTTATTCCCTACATTTGTGTCATTAAAAAAGAATTACTCTGAACTGGTTGTAACATCTTCTGGTTCCATTATTAGTTCATGAATTTAATAAAATCTTCATGTGTTTTATATTTTTTGAGAAGAATGCTTTTACCCTTAAGAAATGTTATCTTTTAACACCCTTATAACCTTAGTAGCTTTACTATCTATTCTGCTCAATTGCAGTT
>NW_016807377.1:719003-728378 GCF_001698545.2 Rhinopithecus bieti
GGGGGCGGTGGTGGGCGGGGAGTTGACATAGTAATAATATTGGGCTCAGAAATTGTTGCCATAAAATATGATGTTTTGACATGCTAAGCTGAAGGAGCTTCAAGGTCTCTGACCTAACCTCCACGTGATCTCACCCAAAGAAGCTGAAGTTCCTTTATCTGCCTAAAATCCAGACCCACCAAGGAGAATAATCATCTTTTTCTTTCCCTCCCCGTTATCTCACTATCTACTGCAGAAAAGAAGATGTGACCATACCCGCACAGACTTTTTTATGAGGATAATGACTGTCTCCATGGATCAGTTAATCTCTGTTCCCCAATCCAGTCATTCTCCCTTGCAATCTTTTATTGCCCATCAGTAAAATTCCTCTTCTCACCCTTCCCATAACCTGTTTTACCAGGATGTAAGTCCCATTCTTTTGTAACCTCAAGTTTCTGTAACTCATGAAGAAGTTGGGTCTTCATTCTGAAGGCTCCTGTGTATATATGCTAGATAGATTTACGAGTCTTTCCCCCTATTCATTAATCAGCCTCATGTCAGTGATATTTTTTCAGTGAAACTTTAAGGGGTCAAGAGCCTATAGCCACCACACTGTAGTACAGTGAGCGGGGTGATCAAAGCTGCTCTTCTCTTCTGTAAGCTGCAGAAAAGAGAACCCAGGAATCTGACCTGCCAGTAAAGGGATAAGAATTTCTTACCAGCCAGTCTCCTGACGTCTCTCTCTCTTTGCGTTCCAATTGAGTGGATGGGAAAAGAATCACTGTTTGTCTCATCCGCAATGCTTTTATTAATGAGAAAAAGGGATTTGTGTGATGAGTCTTGGGTTACAGTGACTCTGGTGTACTTTTGGTACTGTGAGGTATGAATATTCACATTCTTCGACCCCCTTTCCTCTCAGAAATAGGTGATTTGTTGTTGTTGTTGTTGTTGTTGTTGCCATTTTCCTTTGTCTTTGTCTTTCTGTGTTGTTCTGTCGTGAAGATGGGTACCATAGTGAGGACATGTGCCTAGAACCTCTATAAGCCCATTGTTTCAGCCAGCCCTGAAGATTGGCTGGTTTGGTGGTTCTTGCTAGATAGGCATCTATTAAAACACTTTGCTGTAGGTCCCTGTAATACGGATGAGGTTTTCCTCTTATCCTGTCTTATGTCCTTGAGAGCATGACTGTGACTAAGTGGGGGTCTTCTCTTAGTCTCCATCATCTGGAGGGTGTGATTTTTCAGGTTCACATCAGGCAGCCAGTCTGAAAGATTGGAAGACCGAGGCCTGTAATATTTTAAGCAGCACTCTCTTCATTCTGAATGTATGAAGCTTTTAGGTGAGTTCTGTCTTAAAAGTCCCAACCCTATGGGGTTTTGTCATCTTTGCTATGTTGAGTCTGTTTCTGAGAATGAATTTGTGGGGATCATGGGGATCGCCTCTTCTACACCCTCTCTGGGAACAACGGTTTCTTCCATGGTAAAAACCTGGAAAACTACCACCTGGGTTTTACATGAAGAGGCTTTTGGATAAAGTCACTATTGGAATTAAGTATGTCATTGAAAATTCTAATTGTCAGTGGCCGAAAGATAGATTTTAAAAGATTTTAGAGATTTTTTTTAAATTGGAAGCAATTAATGGGAAAATACATTCTGAAAGGACACATAATGGTGTCACAGCTAGCCTTGAGAATTCTCTGACTAAATTAAAGAGAAAAAAAAAATCTGACCTAAAACAAAGTTAAAATCCTTTGCAAATTCAAACTGTCTGCTCTGAATTTCTTCTGGGAAGAACAATAAAGACCACCCCATGTTGTAACCTAGTGGCTAAGGTCTGCCCTTTTACCACAGCAGCCTGGATTAAATTTCTGGCAAGGGACTGAGTGCTTTCTGGGTTGATGTTTGTGTTACTTTCACAAAATTTATTGATTATTTTCCCTTCCATGTACAGATTTTGATTTCCTGTCTTTCATCTGTAGGGGCATGTGAGGCGTTCTGGCTTCTGTACATAGAAAATCAGCTGAGAAGCTGAGACTCCAGAGACTGCCCAAACAGAAATGTGAGTCACACTCCATTTATGGCTAGCAAAATTTTCCTTTATTTGAGCTATCTTTGGGGTAATTTTGGATCTTGTAAAAAGTGTTTGCCACCTCTTTGAAGACACCTTATGCTTAAATTATAACCTCAATTATGGTACTTGGGAGGATGTCATTGGTTAAAAAAAAAAAAAAAGTTTAAAAGCCAGAAATATCAGCTGTTTATCCTCACTAAAATCTGGTAATAAAATTCAAAAGGATTTTCTTACTTAGACTCAATGAAATTGCTATTACCTTTTTCCTGAGGCCCTATAAGCTAAAGCTTCAACTTTGTGAAACAGGCAAAAAAAATCTTGTCAGATTGCCACTGCTGGCTTCCTCTTTAAATGTGCTTTGAGTCTAACATCTGGACACCTCAACTGACTGCCCTGCAGACTGTAAGGAAACTCGTTTATAGACTGTTCCCAATATTAACCTGTTTTTCTTCTTTGAAAGCCCATCTGCAATGCCATCTCCTAAAATGAAAGAGGTGTTTAATTGACCTATTCACAGATTTTTAAAATAGAATTATTTGCCATTCAGATTTTAGCTTAACTATTCTCTTTCACAGCCACTAACTCAGTTTTTAGTTTGTGAAACTCCTAGGGAAGTTTCAGATGGGAGATGTTGGGGCTCAGAAATTGATATACCAAAATATGGTGTTTTGACATGCTGAGCTGAAGAAGCCTGAAGATCTCTTTGGCCTCTCACCACCACTGTCTCTCCCAAACAAACTGAAGTTCCTTTATCTGCTTAGGATCCAAACCTACCAATGAGAACAATTGTGTTTTCTTCCCCTCTCTGTTATCTCATTATCTATTGCAGAAAAAAAGGCCAAGGTACCTGAACAGACCTGTTTATAAGAACAATGATTGTCTCCAAGGATCATTTAAATTTCAAAGAAACTATTTACCAGTTAATCTCTGTTCCCTGATCCAATCATTCTCCTTTACAGTCATTTATTGCCCCTCAATAGAATTTCTCTTCTCCTTCTTCCCATAACCTGTTTCACCAGGATGCAAGCCCACATTCTTTCTGCAACCTCAAAATGGTATATAAGTTTCTGTAACTCGTGGAGAAGTTGGGTCTTCATTCTGAATGCTCCTGTGTATACATGTTAAATACAGTAATTTTTTATTTTTATTTTTTATTTTTTGAACTGGAGTCTCGCTCTGTTGCCCAGGCTGGAGTGCAGTGGCGCGATCTCAGCTCACTGCAAGCTCTGTCTCCCGGATTCACACCATTCTCCTGCCTCAGCCTCCCGAGTAGCTGGGACTACAGGCGCCTGCCACCACGCCCGGCTAAGTTTTTGTATTTTTAGTAGAGACAGGGTTTCACCATGTTAGTCAGGATATTTCTTCTGATTGCAATTGAAAGAGATCAAATGAAAAAAAACTAAAAGGCAGAAATGAAGTCCACAGTCAAGCAGCCCGGGCGGCGCCCTGACAGCCCGGGCGGCGGCGGGCCTCAGCCTAGTTAAAGATCGACCCGACCTAACCGATTAGGTTAATTAGGTTACTATAGACTGCCGGCATTGTAAGACAAACGTTTGGAAAGTCCTGTCCTGATCTAATTACCGGTGTCTGCCACGCATATCTTAGTCCCTGGACCAGTACTAAACACAATCCCCTATTGTGTTTGTCCCGAACTTCTGAGCCAACACAAACACAGTCCCCCACACATCTCAGAACATCCACCTAGAGAGCCCTGATAAGATCACAACCGTTTGTAGTATTACTAAATGCGCGGGAACAATGGAAACTGTTAATTGTATTACGCAATTACAGTTGTAATGCTGCAACCAAAGAAATTCTTTGTACCGATCTGTAACCTTACATATCCTGTATGCATCGGGCTAGTAAAAAGGGGCACTGTCATCATTGCAGGGCCGCTCTTGTATGTTGTAAAGAAAGAGGGACCAAGTTCCGAGACTTGCATTCTGAGAAGGATCGCTTGCGCCTGGCTTTGACTGGCCGGATTCTGGGTGGACTCTCTTCGGGATAAAGGGGTCCTGGGCATCACACATAATAAAACAACCAAATATATTAGGATGTTATCCTGACTGTGGCATCATTCTCTGCCTCTAGTTAACTTTGAAGGAATCTGTGAAGCTGAACTAGAAACAGTTAAAGGTAAGGGTTGAATACAGATAGTTCTTCTTGAGGGAAATCCATGTCCCAGGACCAAACACCATTTTAAAGCATTTTAGACGTAAATATAGTTAATTGAAGTGGTATTCTTGAATTACTACTAATAAACCCATTATAGAACTTCAGCAAAATCTATAGATTTAGAGTTTATTAAATACATATTTAGTAAAACTTACTTAGATTTATGCTGCTTTTCTTAAGTAAGTTCAAATCTACTAGCTCATTGAGTTCTGATTAAATTGCTATGGTCATTACATTGCATATTCAATGGCAGAAGTATGAGAATATAAACACTATTGACGCCTCAGTGTCTTCCTAACATCTAGAGGAGTAAATGAAAGAATCATTTCTTCCAGGCCGGGTGCGGTAAGACTCACGCCTGGATCCCAAGCACTTTGGGAGGCAAGGCGAGCAGACACCTGAGGTGGGAGTTCCAAGACCGGCCCTGACCAACGTGGGAGAAACCCCGTCTCTACTAAAAATACAAAAGTTAGCCGGGCGTGTGTGGTGCTTGCCCTAACCCTGGCGTACTAGGAGGCTGAGGTAGGAGAATTGCTTGAACCCAGTGGAGGTCAGAGGTTTGCAGTGAGCAAGATCGGCACCATTTTTGCTCCAGCTAGCAAAAAGAGCAAAACCTCCGTCCTCAAAAAAAAAAAAAAAAAAAAGAAAATCATTTCTTCCTACAATTGTTTTGCTATACTATTTATACGCTAAATATTAAAAAGCGTAGTAACTTCTATTCAATTTACACAACTGATTAGACCTATTGATAAATTTCATTTTATCCTCCCTTGCAATGTTGTTTGAGTTTCAGGTAAATTAGTGAGATTTTTTTCAGTCTTGGAGTAAGGGGAGGAGGGATTTTGGCATTTTTTTTTTTTTTTTCTTTTTTTTTTACATGCCTAGCAGTTCTCAGAGAGGAAATCAGCTTATCCTCCAAGTGTGGATCAGAGGTTAGTTTTTAATAAAAGTCTTCATGACACAGATATTCTGCTGGTAATTTATTCTTTTTTCTTTTTCTGCCCACATTCATTATTCCTTTTACCCATCCTCATCCACTTGTTTTGGAGATTGCCTTCCAGGTTCTCCTCTTCCCCCAGTTAATTAATTGTTGTAGTAGCCACAGTGATATAGTCCTATTAGTTGAGTAACCAGCAAACTAATTGCATTAGCTACTTGTGGCATTGTAATAGTTGAATGATTTATCATCATTCTTTCCACTTTGATCTTTAAGCATTTTAGATTTCTAACTGTTGACTTTCTATAAGTCTGTTATGTGCTGTTCCCAAGCACTTTGTTATTAGCTCCTATCTATATTCTCTTTATACTCATTCCCTTAGCAATTCCTCCACTACTATGTTTTTGACTGACACCTTATAGTTAGATGAGTCAAATACTGCAGTGTTTTGGGCAGAATTGTCTCTCCAACAAAATTTATATGTGAACTCCTAACCCCCAGAATCTCAGAATGTAATTGTATTTGAAGATAAGGTCCTTAAAAAGGTGATTAAGCTAAAATGAGATTGTTAGGATTGGATCCTCATCCAGTATAACTGGTGTCATAAGAAAATGAAGAAACAGGGTGCGTACACACAGAAGAACGTCCATGTGAGGCACAGCAAGAAGGAGGTTATCTAGAGGCCAAGGAGAAAGGCTTCAGGAAGAAACAAAACCTGCTGACATCCTAATCCTACACTTTTAGTCTTCAGAACTGTGAAAAAATAGATTTCTGTTGTTTAAGCTACCCAATCTGTGGTATTTTGTTTTAGAAGCTCTACAAACTAATACAATGTTTTATTTCGGAAAATCTTCTGAGTATCTCAAATACCTCCTAGTGCAATTCCAGAAAATTTCTATATTTTTGGTATTGGTTTTATCATTATCTTCTCCCCAGTTGAACTTGAAATTTTTGAGCAAGTGTTCTGACACCAACTGGTATACTGTAATACAATCCTAATATTAACCACCTGGAGTCAGCACCAGACCCACAGGTTAAAAGGCATGGACCCTCAACAAGGCTGTCCTTACTGCAAACACCAGCCACACTTCACGGCCCACATACCACCCACATGTCTTTCCAACTGGCTGCAAATTAAGAGGTTCCCACGACATTATCAGATTGATAACTAAATAGAATGACTGAGAAAATGTAGGAAAATGCTACACTTAACAGCTACAATTTTATTATAAATGACATAAATCAAAATTGCCAAATGGAGAGACACATACCCAAAGACTTTGGGGAAAAGTGTCTATTGTTTATGGTTAGGTTCCATAGACAGACATGTAGAAATGTGATCAGATGAAAAGGGAACAATCTAATAGTAATAAACTGAGGGGAGAAACTCACCGAGGCCTGTCTGTTCAGATTCATCTTGGCCTCTCTGTGTAGCATTTCTTCCTCCCAGGTACAGGATAGGACCCTTCCTGGAAGGAGGGAAGGTAGGTCAAAAAATATCTTGATGGCCAGATGTTACACAGACAGGCAAGGGAAAGTTACATATGTATTTTTTAGGTTGAGAAAGAGGAATTCTAGTTTTTACGGCTTGCTTTGTGAGGAAATGAGGGGTGGGAGATAGGAAGGCAGGAACAGGTCAGAGAGATACTGCTTCTGAGGCTGCTTTTCGGGCCTTCCAATCTCCCTTAGTTCAAAGTACTAAGCATGCCAAATGCCAGACTTTGGAGCATTGTTTTCTGAGCCTCAGTAAGTGCCAGGCTCTTATAGTGTGTCCTGAGTTTCTCATGACACTTAGCACAGTCCTCACACTTCCTATATGCTTGTTGTTAGATTAAGTCATCTGTAATTGAAAACTGGTAGAAGATTTTTTTATATGAAATATATTAATTTAAACATGAGAACTAAAAAAAACCCAAGGATATCTTATTTTCTTAGGGTAATGTTTCATTTTTTTTTTGATAGGAGAGATAAGAAGTCACATATTTTCCTGTGAATCCTTTCTTTTAAATACATACATACCCATGAGCTATTTACTTTTTAAAAATCTGTTAGATACATGGCTTTATTTCTAATTTTCAAAATAATTATGCCATTTGGAGTGTGGTACGTATTCTTACAGATGAAAAAATAGGATTTTCAGACGTTAAGTAAACTTTCCCAGGTTGCTCAATAAGTGAGTGACAGTGCCAGATCTCAAATGCAGGTCCATCTGACCCCAAAACCTGTCCCATTTCCAACACTCATTATATTGCCTCTTGGCGAAATTCCTACATACTTCTGTATAACACATGTAAAGGAAATAGCCTTTAGGCTAAAGGCTCAGTTAAACCTCTAAAAACAAACCAGTCAGGGGAGTGAGTGACAAAATAGAAACAGCAATGTGGTAATGCTTCCCAGGGCTCGCAGTGATATTGTGTGGACATGGAGTGATTAAATACCTGAATCCTATAAGAAAGGCTGAATTCACTCAGGGAACACAGAACTAATGTCTTGGGCATAGTCTTGGCTGAAGGCCAAGTCGCATTTACTCTCACACAATGGATATATTGATTGAAAACCATCTCTGAGTTGGAAGCACTGAGTTTAGTTACAATGTGTAGGAGGGAGGCTGGCTGTCTTAGGACGAAGATTATGACTGGGGTAAATAGTATTAGTATTGGTAACATTTCAAGCAAGGAGACTGATATTTGTGAATGCTATGAAAGTTAATGCAACTATGTCTATCTCTCTGATTATAGGTATGTTGAGTCTATATCTACTAAGACATCTAACATTCTTTTTGAGCAGTATGATATAGCATGTCTACTTCACAATAAAGGTCAGTAGTAAATCTTATTTACGGTTATACATGTATGAATGAACAATAGAGAAATGACTTAAAGATGCAGTTTGTGATTGGCACACTCAAAATGTGTGGAAGGTAACGCTTGTCAATGGACTTTATGTACTCTAGGGGGCAGTATAAGGTAGACTCAGCTGATTCAGGGCATATAAAAGTCCATGTGAAGACTGCTCATATGTGACTTCCTAAACAACTGAGACTGAACTTCTTCTGAGACAGCAACAGTCACCCCGTAGACAAGTAAGCTTTTCCTGACAAAGCAAATAAAACTCAGATCCAATTCTAGTAGTTCTAATTCCTCTAAGTAACCCCAGTGGTATTTTCTCCTGGGGTTACACGAGATGTAAAGAGGTTCTCAGGCAAAAGACAAACACATTGGAAACTGCCTCTTCTACTTAACTCAAAATGAAAAGTTTGCATAGTTAGACAAGTAGTACAGTCTGTACCTCTTGAGTGTATGTCAAGCTGTCCTGAGAATGTATATTCAACTAATTCTTTCTAGTGAGCAAACAGCAGTGTGTTTATATAAGGCACCATGCAGGTGAAACTAAGACAAAGCATTTTTATTTCACTTCACAAATAATATCTTTGTCTTGCAATATTTTATTGCAACATTATTACATGCAAAATAGTGCTATAGTAATGTGATTTAAATTTATGTACTCAAAATATACGGTAACAAACTGTTGAGTTATAACACTCTTGTGCCATTGGATTTATTCTTTTCTATGCTGTATATACCTTTGTCCTATCTAAATTTCTTCTTAAAATTGCTAGTTAACTCTCTAGTGACTACGGGAAAAAAATCTTTGCTTTTAAAATTACATTTATTTTAGAGAGACATAAAATCTTATTGGATTTCCAATATTAAGAATGTGATGTGTAGGAAATTCTACTATTTGAATATATACCCACAACAGAGACACAAACTATTTAAAGAAGTTTGTGGAGGGCGGAGCAAGATGGCCGAATAGGAACAGCTCCAGTCTCCAACTCCCAGCGTGAGCGACACAGAAGACCGGTGATTTCTGCATTTTCAACTGAGGTACTGGGGTCATCTCACTAGGGAGTGCTGGACAATCGGTGCTGGTCAGCTGCTGCAGCCCGACCAGCGAGAGCTGAAGCAGGGCGAGGCATCGCCTCACCTGGGAAGTGCAAGGGGAAGGGAATCCCTTTTCCTAGCCAGGGGAACTGAGACACACAACACCTGGAAAATCAGGTGACTCCCACCCCAATACCGCACTTTAAGCAAATAGGCACACCAGGAGAATATATCCCACACCTGGCCGGGAAGGTCCCATGCCCACGGAACCTCCTTCATTGCCAACACAGCAGTCTGTGATCTAACCGCAAGGCAGCAGCGAGGCTGGGG
>NW_016807377.1:731248-733403 GCF_001698545.2 Rhinopithecus bieti
CNTATGTTTATTGCGGCACTATTCACAATAGCAAAGACTTGGAATCAACCCAAATGTCCATCTGTGACAGACTGGATTAAGAAAATGTGGCACATATACACCATGGAATACTATGCAGCCATAAAAAAGGATGAGTTTGCGTCCTTTGTAGGGACATGGATGCAGCTGGAAACCATCATTCTTAGCAAACTATCACAAGAAGAGAAAACCAAACACCACATGTTCTCACTCATAGGTGGGAACTGAACAATGAGATCACTTGGACTCGGGAAGGGGAACATCACACACCGGGGCCTATCATGGGGAGGGGGGAAGGGGGAGGGATTGCATTGGGAGTTATACCTGATATAAATGATGAATTGATGGGTGCTGACGAGTTGATGGGTGCAGCACACCAACATGGCACAAGTGTACATATGTAACATACCTGCACGTTATGCACATGTACCCTAGAACTTAAAGTATAATAAAAAAATTTAAAAAAAAAGAAGTCTGTAGTATAAATAAAACTGACTTTTCACTTCATAGTGATTAATTTATTAATTTAAAAGCTGATAAACCAGATAATTAAAGTCTGTCTTCTTAATATCAGAAAGGCAAAGACTACAAGAACCATGGAAATCATATAATCAAGTATTATATTGGCGATGGTGAGAAGAAAGGAAAGAAAGAACTGAAAGGCTGTGAAATATGTTTATATCTTGTGTCCTCATATTGAAGAGTTAGTTGATACTATTCACAGACATAGAGAATTAAATATGTTACAGTCAGTTCTAGTTATATTAATAGAAGTAATTGCTAAAATTTCTAAAAGCAGAAAGCAAACCTCCTGAATAATAATAAGGTCATTGTACAAATTCACAAAGCATAAATAAGGAACATATCTAAAACAAAGTGACTAAAAAGAGTGGAAAATTGTTTTTAAAAGGAAAAAAACATTTCAAGAAATGAAGAGGAAAGAAACTAGTAGTCATAATATTTAATATTAGATAAGTAGAATTCAGAGTAAAAAGATTGAACAAGACAAGTAGGAATCTTTTTATAATAATAAAGGGCACAATTTATGCAGATCATCCAAATTTCATTAGTATCTAAGCACCAATTATCTAAAATATAAATTTGTAAAACAGAGAGAGGGTGGTGGAGGCAGAGAGACAAAAAAAGTAGACTGAACATATTAAGAGCAGAAGACTTTTGCTTCTTAATTTTGACAAGTCAAGTGAAGAACAAGTGAAGAACAAATTAAGATAGAGAAGACCTAAGTAATGTAAGTTAGATTTTAAAATTAAATATAATTACATATAATATATATCATTTTATAATTTAGAATGTACCTTCTCAAATTTTCAAGGACAGTTAACACATATTGAACAAATATTAGGCCACCAAGGAGATCTCAGTAAAATCCGAAGATTTATGGCACTTAAAATATCATCTGATAATAATTCAAATATCTGCATACTAACAAAAAGGCAAGAAAAAACCTCTAATAAATAAACAACTTATAACAAAGATATAAACAAGATAGAAATGGCATAAAAATAAATCAGAGCTGTGGCTGCACTACAAGCAGTGTTAAGAGAAAAGTAATTATACTTATAAATAAGATTAAAATTAATAGATCGTGCATACAACTAAAACATTTGAAACAAGATGAAAATAAAACAAGAGAAAATAAAGAAGTTAAAAAAGTAAAAACAGACATTAATAAATAAGAAAACTGAAAAAATGGTAGAACTAAGACAACTAAGAGTCCTTTTGAAAATAATTATCCTTATAGTAAAAAAATTATTAGTAAATATAATTAAGAAAAGGGGGAAAATATAAAAGTAAAAAATGAGAATGGCAAAATAGCCACAGACGCAGAAGAATAAAAGGAATTAAGAATGAAAACTTTGCTCAACTCAAGAAAATAAATTTGAAAATCGTAAAATAGATGATTTTCTAGGAAAAAGTTACAAATTGAAACTGACACAAAAGGACCAATTCCCAAAGAGGAAATAATGTTACAAGGTACCTACTCGCCTCCCCTACAGCATTACAACCAAAGAGTTCACTTGGAAAATTACATAAAACTTTTAAAGAACAGAAAAAAGACAGCTTTATAAAGAACATGGACAAAAAGGACAACTTCTGGTCCTTTTTTTTTTTTTTT
>NW_016807377.1:733593-741717 GCF_001698545.2 Rhinopithecus bieti
AACTTATTCTTGAAGGACAAAGGTAAATAGATAGACCCTAAATAATTTTTCTATACTCTAAAACAGCAAACAAGTTCCGCTCTTGCTTTTCTATAGCTCCAGAGGTTAATCGCAGGCCTTAGGTCTCATGTCCCTCTGGTCCTTTTTTTTTTTTTTTAACCAGTGCAATGTCGATCCCCAATTTTATTATTATTAATTTATTTATTTATTTGAGACAGAGTCTTGCTGTGTCGCCCAGGCTGGAGTGCAGTGGTGCGATCTCGGCTCACTGCAAGCTCCACTTCCTGGGGTCACGCCATTCTCCTGCCTCAGCCTCCCGAGTAGCTGGGACTACAGGTGCCCGCCACCATGCCCGGCTAATTTTTTATAGTTTTAGTAGAGACGGGGTTTCAACGTGTTAGCCAGGATGGTCTCGATCTCCTGACCTCGTGATCTGCCCGCCTCGGCCTCCCCAAGTGCCAGGATTACAGGCGTGAGCCACCACACCCAGCCATCTCCAAATTTTTTAAATGTAGCACATGGAAAATATTTGTGAATATTAAGTTAAAAATGTAAAATATAAGCAAAGAGAATAGCACCTGACCAAGAGAAAGCCATAAAAATATTTTTATAGCCAGGTGCAGTGACTCACGCCTGTAATCCCAGCTCTTTGGGAGGCCGAGGCGGGTGGATCACCTGAGGTCTGGAGTTCAAGACCAGCCTGACCAACATGGAGAAACCCCGTCTTTACTAAAAATACAAAATTACCCGGGAGTGGTGGAGCCTGCCTGTAATTCCAGCTATTTGCTACCCAGGAGGCCGAGGCAGGAGAATTGCTTGAACCTGGGAGGCAGAGGTTGTGGTGAGCTGAGATCACACCATTGCACTCCAGCCTGGGCAACAAAAGCGAAACTCTGCCTCAAAAAAAAAAAAAAAAAAAAAAAAAAATTTTTTGTATCACTCAATAGTAGGAAATCTAATAACATGATCTCCAAAGATACTCAAAGGCATTTTTTTACGTTAAAAAATTTATATATATTTTTAAATGTCTCTAAGCAAAATAGGAGTAGAAGCAAACTAATATGATGAAATATATGCTTTACAGATAACTACTTTAAAATGATGAAATATATACTTTAACTCAACCCAAAGACATTGGAAGCCTTTCCATGATAACCAAAAATCAAACAAGAATTTCATTATCATTACTATTCTGCAACGTTGTTTTGGAAATAGTAAGTGATATATCTGACAAGAGAGAAAGGGAGGAAAACCCCACGAGGAAGTAAGTAATATCACTGTCAATAATATGCTTCAACACCTAGAAAGCATCAAATCTTAAATATTAAAATCAGAGAATTCAATAAGGTTTTTGAACTTGATTGAATTAAAATTAACATATATAAATCAATAGTTTTTTTGTGTCTTAATAACATCCAGAAACAAAGAAAATGGAAGAAAAATTTCATTCTTAATAGCAACTTAGTGTATAAATTTTATCTGAAAATATGCTCAAGAAGAAATAAGCAATATCTACATCATTTTTAAACCTCCCCAGATCCTTTAAATGCACCCAATTTACACAAAAGAAGATTAAATGTATAGCTCATGTTGTCAGTTATATGTGGGAGCTAAGAAAGTGTATCTCATGAAGACAGAGTAGATTGGTGGTTACCAGGTGTATTAGTCTGTTTTCATGCTGCTGATAAAGACATACCTGAGACTGAGAAGAAAAAGAGGTTTAATTGGACTTACAGTTCCACTTGGCTGGGGAGGTCTCAAAATCATGGTGAGAGGCAAAAGATACTTCTTACATAGCAGAGGCAAGAGAAAATGAGGAAGAAGCAAAAGCAGAAATCCCTGATAAACTCATCAGATCTCAGGAGACTTACTCACTATCACGAGAACAGCACAGGGAAGACCAGCCCCTATGATTCAATTACCTCCCTCTGGGTGCCTCCCATAACATGTGGGAATTCTGGGAGTTACAATTCAAGTTGATATTTGAATGGGGACACAGCCAAACCATATCACCAGCATAGGGGGAGAAGGTTGATTTATGGGTATAAAAATATAATTTGATAAATATAGAGAGAAGCATACCCTGTTTTAAAATAATAAGAATCAAAAAATAAAATAAAATAAAATAAAATAGTAAGAATCAAAATTATGAAGAAGTAGATTTTCTCTAAATCTATCTATGAATATCAATAAAAATAAAAGGTACCATATCAATAAGAATGAAGGGTGTTATATATTTGTAGTGTGTGTTTCAAACTCTCCAAGGTGGTGCTAAAGGTCACATAGAAAACTATACATATAAAAGTGGCATAGAAGTTTTTGAGTTGAATGCTCAGATATTAAAACAGATTATAAATTTACAGCAATTTAATAGTGGTAGAATCACATGATAGATATACAGAATAACAGAGCATAATATAAAACCCAGAAATAGACTCAGAGACATATGGGGACTTACTATTTGGTAAAGGTGGCACTGCATATCAGTAGATGAGAGTTGTTATTTTTAAATTTATGTTAACTATTTAGGAAAAAAAGACAATTTCCTGTCTTAAGTCTTATACAAACATAAATTCCATGAGGAGAAAACATTTGAACATACCAACATTAGAGGTGATATTATATATATAAGTCTATATGCATTATATATACATACATCCTTACATAGGCATATGCACATATATGGACATTTATGCATGAGTGTGTGTGTGTGTCTGTGTACGTGTGGGAAGACCTCTTAAAATATGATTTAAAAAACAGAAGCCATGAGATCAATAAATTTGGTCCTAAACTGAAAAAGAAACCACAAGATAACTACATTAAAAAATGAGAACCAAAGTGACTAGTTCAGAAGAAAAAATCTGATAAACATTAACATTAAAATGATACTTTTCATTATAAAAATGCTCTATAAAATCAATATACTATGCAAATATACAATGCAAATAACTAACAATTTGATCAAGAAAAATAATAAAGAACAGGGGAAGATAGTAGAGAGGTAAGGAGGAGAAATTCACTACTTGTTAAGTAGTAAATGATATAGTGTATGGTGATATGACTATTAATTAATACAGGGTAGTATGAGTAACAGAAAAAGCTTGTTGAGTGGAATTGACAGAGGATACCAAAGGGAAATCACTGACAGTTAATGACACAAAGATATTGATTGCAACCATGTGTCAAAAATGTTGGCATAGTTCAGAAGTCCCTAATATGTACAATATGTAAAAATACATACAATAAGACATTATGTAGCTTTAAGAAGTTGTAGTTACTGATATATTTGGACTTATTTATACAGTTTTTGTTTCCACGCTTGTCCCCTGCTTCTTTTTTCCCCTTCTTCATTTTTCTCTTGGGTTATTCTAGATTTATTATTATTATTACTTCTCCCCTCCTCCATGAGTTTGGAAGTTATCCATTCTATTTCTGTCCTTTTGAAGGTTTCCTTAAAATCTCAGTTGGTCTAGAATTATCTCTACATTTTCCCCAACATACAAGTGTTTTAGTACACATGACAGTGATCATTACAGCTTCCTCATCTTTCTTTTTGACTGTCAGTGTTCTAAAGATAGTTATGGTATAAATTAAACTGTTCTTATGGCCAGACTTTGGGGCATTAATTCTCTTGTAGCATATTTTCATTTGACCTCATGTTTTCTTCTGTGGTTGTGAATTTAGGTTGTGAACTAACCTCCTGCAGGAGTGATTGTGTGCCTTGGATTCTGACTGTGTTCTCATAAGGCAGTTTTCCTTTTGATTCTACTAGGGCGTCCGGGTTTCACTTGTCTCAGGCAAGCCTCAGGTGGATAGCAAGATTCCTTTGCTGCTGTCCTGAGCTGATGTATGGATTTTTTCTAATTCCTCTTAAATAAAACCAAGGAAATCTTCTGAGGCCCCATCTCTATGCAGAGTTTCCTGCATAAGTTTCTTTTCTAAGATTGGTCTGTCAGCCTTAATAAAACTCTAACCCCAAACCATAAAATGTATCTCTTTTCAATATTACTCCAGTATATATCAGAATCACACACATATATACACACACGCGCACACTCAGTACGCGTGCGCGTGTGCACGCGCACACGCACACACACACACACACATAGGCATATTGACATGGACTTTGGATATTAGTCCTTTGTCTATGATATTTCACAGCTTCAATGTGATGATATTTTGTCAAAAGTTTTTTTTTTTTTTTTAACAGTTATATATCAGTTGCTCTAGCATTTTTTTCTCGACTTTGTGGTTCAAATTTTCTTATTGGTTGCATATGTTGTCTCTCCCGGATGATAGTACATTTTCTTCTATGGCTAATAATTTTTTTAACTGTGAGTTTAACTTTGATGGAGTTTACTTATTGTAGAACTCCCCTTAACTCTGAGATGTTAAAGCAGTCCTCTTTACTTTTTTTTTAAGTTTTGCATTTACTTCTTGGGCCCTAAGATCCAAACCAGTTGTGTTATTTTCTCTATCTGTTATAGGCTCCCATACCATGAATGTAATATAAATTCACATTGCACTCCTGCATGTGTTTTTGACTTGGGTTTTTAATTTCTCTTTGTGCTTCTTTCTGCTCTCTGCAATCCCCCAAAATACCCAGTTCTTTAAACATGAAGCAGAATTTCCCGGCTCCAGTGTTACGGAAAGTGTGTTCCCCGAGGCCTGCCAGCTTGATTCAGGGCTCTCTGTGATTTATCCTATCCCACTTCACACAACCATGAGACCTCTTCTATCCCAGCCTAGGCCATAAAACTCTGCTCTTCTGAGGACTTTATCCAGATCCCATTCCTCTGCAGCTATAGCTTTAGGTTTGCACACACTCTTTATTTGTGTATTAACGAGATTTTTCTTTTCTTTTTAGAAATTGACTATGTATTTAAAATTAATTTCTTATTATATTTTGTCCAACATTTCTTTGAGTTTGGAGGGGATGCTGAACTATGTGTTCCTACCTTCCACAGTGCCTGGAAATAAACCAAGAGATAAAGCTCCTGTGAGATCTGGAAATGGTAGCATCACAAGTTTTCCTTAAGACAGAAGTTTGGGTATGTTTTCCTGAAATCTAATCTGTAATCATAAAACCCAGAAAAAAAAGAAGAAAAAAAGAACCAAGAAATAAATATCATACAAACTGAGGCAGCCAATGAATGTTTGTCTAGATTATAGAGCAAGCGACAATAGAAAACCCGTACTCTGCATGGTTTGTGAATATAGACTAGGAACACGTGTTTTGCATCTGCTATGTGCCAGGCCTTGTTTTAACCTCACTAGGCACAGAATATTTAAATAAGTTGTTCAATATCATATACCTGATAAGTATGTGTGCTGAGATTCAATACCAGGCATATTTAAGTTGCATCTTTTCCACTGTAATGTTAATTCTCAACCCTGAGAGCCTCAGGCATATTCTGGAACTCCAAAAACATGTAAGTTATAAAATACCAACTACAATAACAACTCACAATCGAAAGCTGTTTCCATTGAATATCTTTTTATTAATTTAATTTAATTTATTGAGACAGAGTCTCACTACGTTGCCCAGGCTGGTCTTGAACTCTAGGGCTCAAGCAATCCTCCCACCTTTGCCTCCCAAAGTGCTGAGATTACAGGCGTGAACCACCACACCCTACTGGATATGTCTTTCTGTAAGTCACTGTTTTGTGACTGGGGTCTGAGAAGTCCTGATGGGAGAAGAAAGTGTCCTAAAACACCATCAGGGATCAGAAAGAATTATGTTTCCCCTTAAAATAAGCCTGGACTTGATTCAAGTTTTAGAAACACCCCACTGTCTCTCTTACTTGCTCCCTTTCAGGAAAGGTCCGTTGAACAAGATTTTATGGGCTTTTTGTTTTGCTTTTCTTTATAACTTTTTTTTATTGCAATTTCGTGGCTACTGTGGGTTGAAAATGGATTTTCTCACATTGTCTTTGGGGTGGGGAGGGAGATCAGTGTCCCTGGCTATGACTGGCTGGCCTGTTTACAGGAAGTCTCAGGAAGGTCCTGAGCTGGGGAAAACAGTCCAACATCAATGTGGGAACCAGGGAGAACCAGACAGGCAGAGTCTTTCCTGCCTGGGCCACTTCCTCAGGGCCAGATGTTCTTGCTTTGCAAAAAGTTCAAGCCTTGCACGGCCCTCTCTTGCTCCCTAAGATCCAGCATATAAATTTTTCAAGACCCATAAACAGGGCCAAGTTTGTCAATACTTAAGTATTTAATCTTATCTTGCATCTAAACTAAATTTTTCCCTTTGCAGTCTTTCTGTGTCTGGTTTCCTTTTCATGTTGTTGCCATAATTGCAATAGCTTGTCCTTCCCTCCTCACCCCGACCTCCTTCTTTTTCTTTCTTTTCTTTTTTTTTTTTTTTTTTTTGTTACTGTAAAGATACTGGTAAGATTGGGAGAGGTGTTTAAGAAGAAATAAATAAGATAACTGAGGGTGTGGACTTATTTATGTAAGAAAATGGAGATTCAGGGAGTCCTGTCATTTAATACTCCCCCATAGTTCTCTACTCTTGGGAGAAATTTAAGAAATTTAATAAAAAACACACAATTGTATTGTATTTTTTAGACAGAGATTAAATATCTATGATTTTCAGCCATGATTCTAACTTGTGTTTGTAATCCTTTTGTTTTTTTTCTCCATTAACTGTTTTTTTAAAACACAAGTTTACTAATATATGCAAGAAATGGGCCCCTTTGTGATTCATTTACGCATACCAGTAAGTTTATGCTAATGAGAATTTCTGTGGACACACACAGATTTGAAGATCACTTGGTCCACAATTTTAGTCTATAGGCCAACTGTGAACTCTGAAGCCTCTCTAACTCTTTTTAAGAATAGAGAATCCATGTCATAGACTCATTCAAAAGATAACCAAACTGACTCTGCCACATAAAACTTATACCTTATTAAATGTCCAAATATTATTCTCCTTAATTACTGCAATGATTATGTCATGTACACTTTCATCTGTCACACAGAGCCTCATGTAAGTAGAGGAAACACACTTTGAGAGGTATTTGCCCTAGATTACTATCCAAGTAAGGAGCAATACTGAAACACAAATTCAGGTCTTCTACCTCCAAATTAAAGCTCAACTTTTGATGGCAAAGACAACAAAGAATGCTGAATTTACTCCTTTCTAGAAGTCCATGCTGCTGAATCCAGTTGGGTGGTATGTACCCTGCACAAAATTTCCCAACTAGGGAGATGAGTCAGGCTGAAAGGCACTTACTGCATCCTCCCCTTTCTAAGCTTTGTGCCAGAGGATTGTTTCTACAGGAGACAAAGATGACTATTTCTTCTCAAAATGCACCCAGCCACAATCCCAGAGGCTGCTTTTTCCCAGAGGGGGTGCGTTTTTTCTCATCAAAAGGACTGAACAGATGAGCAAAATCCCTGCTCTCTATGGAAAAGTCCCGCATGAGTAAGAACTTTGAGGGTGAGTGTGGCAATTTCAGTCTACGAAATAATCATTCTACAAACTGGACTCAATAGCACAAATTCAGTGGATTTTACACTTTTGTTTTAAGTATAGGTATTTCCTAAACCTCTTGAGGGTGGGGCTGCTTCCAGACAAAGGATCCCAGAAAGTGACATTCCTATCACCCCATTTTGCCCTTCTCTTTTCTTTTCCAGATGTTGCCACCGAGTTTTGGTGGTAATTTGCAATGCAGCCGTAGTGAACTAAATATAGTGAATAAAGAGGGAATATTTGGAGAAAGAGTTTTTCTGACATCCTATCATTTAGAAAGGTGCTACCTAGGGAATAAAATTCTCAGTTCAAATTAGCAACTTTCAGGTAGTTCTTCTGAGGCATATTTGAGATTGGAACTTAAATTGAGGCATATTCTCAGTAATGATCTCCTGAACATAATCAAGATTTCTTGAAATATGAAGACTCTTACTTCAGAACTGAATGTCACGGTTCAGATTATTGCTCATGGAAGGAAGACAACTTTGTAGAAAAAAAACCAAGTACTTGGGCTGGGCATGGTTTCTCACGCCTGTAATCCTAGCACTTTTGGGAGGCTGAGGACAAGGACTACTTGACCCCAGGAGTTTGAAACCAACCTAGGCAACACAGTGAGATCTGGTCTTTTTTGTTTTGTTTTGCAT
>NW_016807377.1:741964-770950 GCF_001698545.2 Rhinopithecus bieti
TTTTTTTTTTTTTTTTTAAAGAACTAATCATGTGTTGGTGGGAAAATCAAATAACCTTTAGACTTCTGTTTTTCTATCTACAAACTGGTGGCAATCAGACGAAAATATCGCTATTCTCTAATCTTCCCACCTTAAATTATATGGATGAATCTTAGCTGCTTTTAGAGTTACGAAAGAAAGAAAGAAAGAAAGAAAGAAAGAAAGAAAGAAAGAAAGAAAGAAAAGAAAGAAAGAGAAAGGAAGGAAGGAAGGAAGGAAGGAAGGAAGGAAGGAAGGAAGGAAGGAAGGAAGGAAGGAAGGAAGGAAAAAGGAAAGAAAGAGAAAAGGAAAGAAGAAAGAAAGCAAGAAAGAGAAGGAAAGAAGAAAGGAAGGGCGGGGGAGGAAGGGAGGAAGGAAGGAGAGAAAGAAAGAGAGAAAGAAAGAGAGGAAGAAAATGAGAAAAATGACCCTACACCAAAATCTGATTTTCTGTTCAGCAGTACTCTACGAACCATTTATTCCGTTTGGGAATGCTGAGGATCCCTGACATTACCAATACACATATCAAAATTTGTAAACTGAATAAATGAGGTGTTAGATGCTCAAAACTAGATTATTCGAGAAGGGATTTACTTTGAATAAGATTAGAAGAAAAAAAGCACACACACGAGAAAGTCTCTGCAACTTTGGAGAGGGTCAAGAATGCTTAGACAGAGCATAATAGGCATGAATCATAAAACAATAAACAATTTATAAATTAGACTATAAAAATAATAAAGTTTGGTCTTCTCAAGATGGAAATAAGAAATGAAATGTTTAGCTACAATTAGGAAATAATATTTACAATACATATCTCTGACAAAGGAATGACATCCAGAATATATGGAGAACTCTCATAACTCACTTATAAGAAGGCTTACGCCCCGTGAAAAATGCATAAAAGATTCGAACAGACTTCTCAAAAGAAGATATATTAATGGCCAAAAACCACATGAAAAGATGTTCAACATCAAGTACTCATGGGGAAATGCAAATTAAAACCACATAAAATGTCACTTCTACCCATTAGAAGGTCTAAAACTAAAAGACTAAAATGGTAATGCCAAGTGCAAATAAAGAATTGGAGCAACTGAAACTCACAAAACACTGGTGAGAATGTGAAACTGTATAGCCACTTTGGAAATCTCTGTGGCAGATTTTAAAAAAGTAAAACATGTACTTACCCTACGATCCAGAATCCCACCTCTAGGTATTTAACCAAGAAAAATAAAAACATGTCCACACAATCCCTTATTTTACTATTGTCAAAAGCTAGAAATAACTTCAACACACAACAACAGCTGAATAAACAAAATATGATGTATCTATAGAATAGAATTCCACTCAGCCATAAAACAGAGCAAACTATAAATATATGCAAAAACATGGCTGAATCTAAAATCTTTAAGCTGAGTAAAAGAAGTCAGAAAAAAAATGTGCATACTGTATGACTCCACTAATATAAAATACTAAAAATACAAACTATTCTGTGAAACAAAAAGCAAATCAGTGGTGGCCCACAGTGCTAGGGACGGCAAAAGGGATAGATAATAAAGGGCATGATAAAACTTTTTGGGATAATGGATATAAATATTTTGTATTTTGATTGTGGTGTATGCATCTGTGAAAGCTTATTGAATTACACACTTTAAATGGATGTCATTTATTGTATGTCAAATGTACTTCAATAAAGCTGATTTTTAAAACTGACCTAGAACAAGAAGGAAAAAATATCACAATTTCTTCCTATGAAAGCAGACAATTCAGCAACTGAGAGTGATTTCAAATGAAAGAGTTTAACAAGCAGTGAAATTGAAATAGGTTTGGTTTTGAGCTTTGGAAAATCTTACTCAACATTTTGATTTAAGCCAGAGGTTTTTCTTGAGCTCTCAAATGTCTTTATGTGTAACTATATTCCATAGTCCCCATTCCAACACCTAAACAAAACAAACTGAGGTTGCTTATTCTTTGTTCACTGGTTTACTTTCTACGTAAGTGCCTCCTCTTGAAGAACTTCCAGCCTATTCTAGAGCAGTGGATGACTGTAGTCTTAGGCTTAACTGTTCCCAGTATTAACAGGGAGAGGCATAATAAAGCCACCAGGAAAGACAGGTAATTTTCCAAGTATTATAATCTGGGTGTTTGAGAGAAGGAAGATGAACAGCCAACATGTGATAAAAAGGGACTAAGAGAATCAAGATATAAATATCATCTCAGAGAGGAAGTCTGTTGAAACTTCTTGGAGGATTGGATTGATAACTGTTGGCCAAGCAGGATATTGGGCTCCGGGGACCTGGAAATGCTCCAGATTTAGTCCATGCACTAAAAGAAAAGCCTTGCTTGCTTCCTTATTATTCTTATAAGAAAGCACTGGTTTGTCTTTCAAGAATTAAGCTCATATGAAGTGCCACATTGAACAGCCTCTAAACCTTAGTGTGTGTGTGTGTGTGCTGGGGTCAGGGAGAAGCATTGTGGATATTTTAATACCAGTTTCTACTTCATCACTTCACTAGCCTTCTCCTATTTAACAGGTCTGACTTCTTGGAAAGTCTGTCTGATTTAAAACCTAGTTCTATGTGAATGGTATTTAGAAAGGATAGCCAATTTCAAAATAACAGCTTTACTTCAAATAGAGCAATAGGGATTGGTAATATTTTATCACTGCTTCTAGTTCACACTCAGTTCATAAAATTACTTGCTGTGAGAGCCAACCTCTTAAGTCATCCGGACTCAATAGTGCTACTCACTGGGAAATCTTGAAAGAGTAAGGTTGAATTAATTAGGCAATGGAAAACCTTGCTGGGAATAATGGGGTTCCTGTGTGCATTTGGTTGGCTTTGATAGGCAGCCTTTACAAGAGAACAGGAGATCCAATGTAAGTTAAATGGGCCTGGGAGTCTGGCTGTATAAAGCAAGAATGATCATTGCTTTTCTAACCTGGGACTTTGTAACTTTTAATCAGTTAGTGGTTTCATGAGTCCTGAGTACGTTTCTAGCACTGAGCTAAATGTTGATGGAGGTTACGAAAGAATTTTAAGATATGGTTCTTGGTATTAATAATCCTATGTGATTAGAATAAAATACAACAAATATAAGCATTTAAAACCATAAATATAAATGTAAGGTCCTTCATTGCTGCCAAATTAGTGTTAAGAGTTTGTAAAGGATTCTGA
Organism: Rhinopithecus bieti; assembly: GCF_001698545.2. Taxonomy (NCBI): domain Eukaryota; kingdom Metazoa; phylum Chordata; class Mammalia; order Primates; family Cercopithecidae; genus Rhinopithecus; species Rhinopithecus bieti. The sequence continues at coordinate 745,156 of NW_016807377.1, forward strand.
TTGCTGAGTAAAAGTTGTTATCATTTAGATCTTCTTCCTAAGCTAGGAATACGATTGACCTCACTCTGCTAAACCTTTGGGGGCTATTAGGAGGCACTTATTTTACTCTGTCCTCTTCAGACAAGACAGTTCTCCCAGACTGATAGCATATTTATTGCTGGGTCATAAGGACCTATGGCTAGTTGTTAAAAGTGCTGCCAAGTGGATTGTTCCTCAAAGTAAGAAAAGTAAAATATGGACTAGTTTGCATACACAGACATAGTGTGAAGTTGTCTCTGAAGAAAGACAATACTTAATCAGTAGTGGGTGGATTTGTTAGAAGAGTTCATGTTATCTGTAAACAATTTTGACACGGGATACTTGGAATTTGAAATTTTCAGGACTTTTATGCTATTTTTTTAAAAAAAAACTCTTGCCATTATGTTATCCTCTCGTTGTATCTTGGAAAATCTAGATTTTGAAAATGTGAGAAGCATTTTATTCTTTGGAAACCCAGTATCACATGTAGTCCTTTTAGGTGAAGACTCTCCAGGAGCAGAGCATAGTATGTGTTGCTCCTGCTTTTCCTTGCTTTTTTTCTCACTTCCAGAGCCCAAGTTGCCAAGCTTATTAAATGAAAAAAACTCCTCAACTGGCCTTTTTAGGGCCTTCAAACACCACCCACAGTGTTTCTTCACATCCCTTTCATCCTCATCCCCCTGCGTGTAATTGATACAGGAGACGGAAAGAAATTATTTAGGCAGATAGTACAGGACGGGCAACAGACTCCTCAGTGGAATTTCCCTTCAAAAAAAAAAAGCAGCCCAGGAAATTATTCTTTTTTAACAAAGAGTAGCCTGAAACATTGAGCTGCAAACACAGATAAACAAGCTGGAAGCTTGCTTGGGTGAATGCTGGCAGCTGTGCCAATAGAAAAGACTACCTGGGGCCAGGTATGTCCAGCCTGGAGGCTCTATCTTCCCTTTTCTTTGTTACCATGTGTACAGTGAAGAAACAGGCAACATAGTGCCAGCCAGGTGGAGAACCCATTTGCATCATAAACGATTTGGGGGTGGCCAGCTTTTCACGCTCTATGCAAATGGTACACTTAGCCCTAACTAGTTTTTCAGTGCCTTATGCAAATGGCACACCTGACTGACCAATCTTTCCTGCCCTATGTAAATCAGACACTGCCTCCTCAAGCTCATCTATAAAAATCCCCTGCATTTTGCCGCAGACCAGAAACCTGTTTAGGAGTCCTCTATCTGCAGGAGAGAGCTCTTCTCTTTCTTTTGTCTATGAAACCTCTGCTCTTAACCTCACTCCTTGTGTGTCTGCATTCTTAATTTCCTCAGTGTGAGACAACAAACCTCAGGTATCATCCCAGACGAGCGACGCCATTTCGCAATGAAATTCCATGTCATATTTCCTTAAACAATATACTTTTATTACTGTATCCTCTTTTGAAAACTCTTTTCCTTTGAAGCCCAAGTCATTCGACTATATTCTCACTCTCCTTTTCCAATTTTCTCCCTCATTTGCAGTGTAGTTGTTACCACTCACGTGCTTCCATCACCACATGTGACTTCAGTTTCCATATGCATGACCCACCTATGATCCCCAGTTCTGCCCACTGTATAGATTAGTTTAGTCAAATAGTCCTACAGTCACACTGGGCCTGTAACTGCTCCACAGTGAAACTTTACTTATGTTTTCTTTGTTTATTTGCCCCTTAACTAATTTTCTTTGAGAATATTGAGATCTCTATCTAAAAAGTTCTCATTTCTTCTAAATCCTTTAGTCCTTCCCCTTTCTTCACTTCTTTCTTTTCCAGCTTAGAATCCAATAAGAATCCTTACTTAGAAAACTCTTTTCAAAACTTGAATTTTCTTGACCTTGCTGCTTTTGGTTACTCAAGTCTAATTGACAGTTGTACTTTTTGTGAATTTAACTTTACAGTTTCAGTCTACTGTGCATGATGGAAAATACTGAATTGTAAGGCTTTGATTTAAATTCATTGAGACTATTCCAATAATGGATGCAAGAAATCAGTCAATACAATATTTCAAAATACTCTCTAGGTAGACTAAAGCACATTGAACCCAAGAGATCATCAGACAAAAGTAACATTGAATTTAAAATGCAGGTGCATGTTCTGTTCACTTATTTACTCAAAAATATTTATGCAGAGTGAGCTATGCCATAGATACTTGGCTTAGTATAGGGATTCAATGATGAATAAAGACACCATCCCTGCCTATATGAAGCTTGCAATCTGATAAGGATGGGCATTTGCAGAGTAAACTTCCAAATAAATATATTTCATATGAAGATAAAGTAACTATCACTAGGAGAATATAGTTCACAAGGATAATCTTATCAAAGATTTAATGTGAGGAAATTATGTTTAAGCTTAGATCTGAAGGTCAAGTGAGAAATCCGTGAATGGAAGGGTTTTTGAGGAAAATTGCCATTTGGCACATACTTCCAATATTTCACTGACAGAATCATACAATACTTCAACTTTTAGTTCAATAGAATTGTGAACATATTATTTATGTCTGAAGAGTATTATGAATAAAAATTACAGACGCATTGAGTATAAAATTAAAAGGTTGTGTGATCACCTGATGGGTTCTTCTTGCCCTCTGCACAGACAAAACCAACGTACTGAGAATGTGGTATTGCAGTAGAAAAAGAGTTTAATTAATGTAAGACTAGTCATGCAGAAGTGAAATTTATTACTCAAATTAGCCTTCCTAACTCAGAGGCTAGGGTTTTTATGAATAATTTGGTGGGTGAGGGCTGGGGAATGGGTGCTGCTGATCAGTTGGGGATGAAATCACAGGGGTGTGGAACATGATCTTCATGTGCTGAGTTCACCTCTGAGTGTGGGACTGGTTGAATCATGAGTCTAGGGTCTGGGTGGGGTAAGTCAGATGCCAGAATGCAAAAATCTCAAAAACATCTCAAAAGACCAATATTAGGTTCCAGTATAGTGATAGTATCTATAGGAGCAAGTGGGGAAGTCACAAATCTTGTGATCTCTGGCCATATGACTTCTGGGCAGTAGAGGATTATGGAAGAGTAACCTAAGGAACAATGGCCGGTTATTGTTTCATTACACCTACATCTTAATAGAATTCAGGCCCCTCCCATAATCCTAATCCTGTGGCCTTTCAATAGTTTTACAAAAGGGGTTTTTGGTCCCTGAGCCAAGGGGGTTAGATTTAGGCAGAGACTACTATCATGCTTACTTCATTGTTAAATTCCTCTCCTGATTATCTTGGCCTAGGCCCAGGAATGAGTGAGGACAGTCAGCCTGTGAGGCTGGAAGCCAGATGGAGTCAGCCATGCTAGACTTCTGTGTATTAGAACCTAAGATGATCCCATAGTTTCTATGATGTGGGCTGATGAGGCTTTTATTTGGGGCAAATGCCTGGAAGCTGGGCTGAGAGCCAGCTGTCAGGATCCCATTAGCTCAGCTCAAGTGTCACCACAGATAGATAGCATTCCAGAGTAAATCCTTAAAATAATGGCTAGGATGTAGAACAAGTGTTTAGGATGGGCCTGTGAAAGGAGAGTTATAGGTGTGGTTCCCAAAGTAAGTCTAAGACACTACCCCCTGTTTCCTGGCTAGTTCAGTCTGCTTCTCTCAGGGATGGTTTTCTCGCCATTGTCACCATGATTGGTGGCTGCATTCCTTCTCCAGCTTTCCTCTCCCCGTAGCTGTTAGCATCACGGTGGGATGGGGGCTAAACACTATTTTTCATTGCTTACCTCCATCTTTGTTTCCTCCTTACTTACAACCTAAAAGGGGGTAGTGTCTGAATCAATTAAGTAGAAAAATCTAAGGTGGCAGCATACAAACTCCCTTCTCTGAAAGTTAATTTATTTCATGACTGGTTATGGGGAGGAGAGTTTGAGTCAGAGGAAATAATCTATGCAACAGCCCTGAGGCAGAATGTATCATAGAATATTCCTGAAATTGAAAGAATCAGAGAACAAAAATGAAAGTTCCAGAATAGACTTCACAGATAAGCAGGGAATATATGATGCAAGACTGATTAAGAATGGTGAAATCTGGGCTGTATTCCTGAGAGCCATGGGCAGCCACAGGCAAAGGTGTGAGGATATAAGCAAATATCAGAATCAAACTAAGCATGAATGCTGTTTGGGGATCTCCATTTAGTGTGGCTTTTGTCCTGCCCTTATGCTGCCCTTCTATGTAAAACATAGAAGACATATCAGAAACAAAAAACTAGGCCTGCACTGGCTTCTCTTGTGCAGGAGGCGGGAAGTTTCACGCAGTACAACCTGTGATGGGTAGAATTCTTTTTCTTTTTCTATTTTTTGAGGTGGGGTCTCAATCTGTCACCCAGGCTGGAGTAGAGTGGCGCAGTCTCAGCTCACTGCAACCTGCACCTCCACAGCACAAGTCATCCTCCTGCCTCAGCCCCTGAAGTAACTGTGACTGCATGTGCCCACGCCTGGCCAACTTTCTTCATTATTATTTTTATTTTTTAACATTTTTAGTAAAGATGAGCTCTCACTGTGTTACCTAGGCTAGTCTTGAACTTCAGAGTTCAAGTAATCCTCCCGCCTCAGCCCCCCCAAAGTGCTGGCATTACAGATGTGAGCTACCTTGCCCAGTCCTGAAATACTAAGAAGGCTCCCTGATTTCCAATCCCTAGTTACTGAATCAAACACTAATCTAGGTACTGCTGTGGATGGATTTTTCAGATGTCATTAAAATCCCAAAGACCTAAAGATACAGAGATAATCAAGGTGGGCCTGACTGAATCACCTGAGCTCTTTAAAAGTGGAGAGTTTTCTCCTACTGGTCAAAGAAAGGGAAGAGAGAGAAATCCAAAGCATGATGGGAATGTGACATAAGAAGTTTTTCTGTTGCTGAGATGGCGGGGCCACCTGGCAAGGACCTGAGAGTGGCCTCTAAAAGCTGGAAGTGGTGCCTGGTTGGCAGCCAGCAAGATCACAAGAGGCCTCAGCCCTACAACCCCAGTGAAATGAATTCTGCTAGTAACCAGTGATCTTGGCAGCGATCCCATTCCCAGAACCTCCAGATAGGAACACAGTCTCACCAACACCCTAGGGCAGCCTGCGAGTCCCTCAGTAGAGAACTCAGCCTAGCCACACAGAACTGTGATCTGATAAAACGGTGTTGTTTAAATCAGTAAGTTTTTCATACTTTGTTTACATAGCAATATCACACACACACATCCTCAGATGAAATCTCTTACTAGATGTATGATCTTAGGCAACTTACTCTTCTCCTCTGAGTCACGTTCCTGTTCTGTAAAATGTAAATAATGATACCTATTCTCATAGGGCTGTTGTGAAGACTGGATGAGATCATCTGTTCTTGGTACAGTAGCTGATGTGGTAAGCACTCAATTTCATTATAAGCAGCAAATTTGTCCATGGTTCAGAAATGTAATATAAGCAAATAAAATCCATTTCATTTGGAACAAATATATTTATGACTATTATATGAAGATACTCAGTAGATATATGACATACCTGTACTATAACTAAGTAGAAAATCTTTGCTTTCATCAGTTGCTATTAGGGCACTTATTCAGTGATTACTTTGAAGCAAAGGATGTCACTGAATACCTAAGACTCAAATTTTAATTTCATGATCACGGTTTACTTTCCTTCACATACAATTACAATGGCCAAGTGTCCTTGTAGTATTTTGCATATCACACTTCAGTTTTTGTTTTATTTGTTACTGTTGTTTTTCAGGGAAAGGAGCACCAAATATGCAGAGGGGAAAAGAGACACAATGGCAGGGGAGAGCTTTCGGATGCCATCGCAAGGGCCGGAACTCTTAGAGAGTCATGTAGAAGGACCAATTTGCTATCAATATAGTAAGATTATGGGTGCATCTGTATTCTGTTAAGGCCTTCAGCTATATATAAGTTTGTCTAAATTGATACACGATCTTGGATCTTAACACACACCCTGTATGTATCCTGATATGACTACACAATGAATTAGTTTTTCATGTCCTCCAAATATTCTATCCTGGAAAGCAGAAATACTACTCTTTGAGAGTACTTTGATATTCCCACAAAGCCAAGCGTAGTGCTTTGCTCATTAAACATATATTGAATGAAATGGGCCACCACCAGCAAGCAGAAATCTGCATCAGTCTGTTTCCAGAATTCTTCTTCTAAATGACTCTCTAACTCAAGAGATTTTACACTTTGATGCCATGGCCTTAGCACTTTGGTGAAAACTAAGTTCCTAAATTGCCAAAGTAAAATACCCAAGACTACAAAAGAAAACCAATGACATTGAAATACAGTTATCAAAATACTAATAATAAAAAAACCTCATTTGTAATGTGGTAATATATGTGCTTTCATTAACATTAAATAACAAAAGTCAGTGACAGGTCAAATAATTTCTAACTATATTGCAATAGATCTACAACACTGTAATGATATAATAATAATAATTCCAATAATAACAAACTATCGCTTATAATATTGTTGTTTGTTGCCTACATTCAAGTTCATGACATTTCTAAATCCTCTCCACGGACTTGTCCGATCTCCAAGTGAGAAACACTTCAGACCCAGGTTAAGAGCCACTGCCCTTAAATTTGACACTTCAGACCTGTATCAGATCATAATGACCACAATCCAGAAACAGAGGAAGAGAAGCACAGCCTTGGAAAATCAGCTCATGAAGAGTCACAAGGTACCCGTGTCTACTGGACTGATGTTGATAAATTTATCTACACTTGTTTCCCACACAGGAAACACACGGTAAGTGAGTAGTGGGAGGGAATAGATGTTGCTCATATGCTCTGTAAGGAGTTCAGAAATCAGACCTGGAAGTTTCAGTAAAGTTGGTAGCCCAGAAAAAAAAATCTACTCTGAAAATACTCATTTGAAATTAATATGTTCTGTGCTTCAGATAATGAGCCTGCTACTTGGAACTTAATAACAGCTTGACAAATGTTTGTAAAATGTCAGGAAGCTAACAATGAAACATCAATAGGATAACTTAAGAGGAAAATTAATGAACAAGTAGCCTTATGGAAAAGAGAATGAAACCTGACTTTGTTTGATTCGACCCAGTCACCCCATTTTATAATAGCTTGAAAATGATATACATAGAAAGTATAGATAAACAGTAGACTACAAAATTTTCTACCATTATAATCACAGGGATTTTTAAAGCAGTTCTCTGGTGACAGTTATATTTTCGAGACACAAGAAACAAGTTTAAAATATGTGCTTGCATGTAGAATTTTCATATGAGGATGATTTCAAAGTTGTATTAAAACTGGTTGTGATATTTCAAATAACTGGAGACTCTCCAGGGAACCTTTTAGTTAGTCTTTCAACCCATGAAAAGTTTTTTGAAGTAAACACATGTTATGAAATTATTCAGCTGATTGGCAAACAGGTAAAGTACTTTTACATTTACTTCTATCTCAAGGGGAATAAAAGAAATATTTCAAAGTCTAGATATTTTCATTGAAATTTGAAGGCTGTATACAATAACTTAATTCCAAAATCTTCTGCTTCTCATATTTTATACTGAAATCTTCTGCTTCTGATATTTTATGCTGAAGTCATTTGTAATTGCTTCAAAGACAGATAACATAAACATGTTTAATTGCTACATTACAGATGCCACTTTAATGGGAATAAAATGGGTTGACTTACTAACAGCCATTTCCCTTTTAGTAACAGGACACCAGGCACCACTCCTGAGTTTTCAAGTCCAAGCTCCCGCTTGAGCAATTTTTGCCTTTGGTCAAAGAAAACAAAAAGTTGCCAGTTCCTTACCATATCATAACCGCATCTATTCATTTATTAAATAACATTTTTAACCAACTCCAAATGAAAAATATCCATGATTACAGCTATTTCTCTCACATATTTCTCCCTAGTAATCAATATTATGAGACACACTTTCCCTTTGCTGGCATAGACCTTAATCAAGAACACCACCAAGTGGGTGTAAATAAACGATAAAACAGTAGACTAGTATTTCATTTGTAAAACATGTTCTATATTAGTCATAGGTAAAAGTCAAATGATAGATTTCACAGTAGGTAAGAAAAAATGTACAAATGTACAAATATGTGGGGTAAGTTGTCATTGTTTCATAAAATAATCATTTTCTAATGTGATAAATGCTCTGTGTCTTCCCTAAGCTCCTCTGTGAAGGAAGGCATTGTCTACCTTGCAGCCTGATGTGAATTCACAACTTACAAAAATCAAATGATTTCTTTTATTGATTAACTGTCACAAAATTTAATGCATTTTCCTTCAGAAAACTTAGTTGGAAAGCAATGTGACCTACACCCAACACACGAATGTTCTTGTTAGTCTCTGAGCAGAGTTTGTGTCATTTGTTGTGTATCATTCTGGATGCTTTCAGAGAAGTATGACACATGGCCCCTCAATTCTTGTCTCTACGTGGTACATTTTCTCAAGTTCTGTAGTACAATCTGGAATATTAAAACAGACTGGCAATTCTCAGTGGTTTGTGTTTATTGTTTTTGAGTCGGAGTCTCGCTCTGTTACCCAGGCTGGAGTACAGTGGGGCAATCTCAGCTCAATGCAACCTCCACCTCCCAGGTCCAGGCAAGCCTCCTGCCTCAGCCTCCCGAGTACCTGGGTCTACAGGCATGTGCCACCATGCCTGGCTAATTTTTGTATTTTTAGTAAAGATGTGGTTTCACCGTGTTGGCCAGGCTGATCACGAACTCCTGACCTCAAATGATCCATCCGCCTCAGCCTCCCAATGTGCTGGGATTACAGGTATGAAACACCATGCCCAGTCTCTTTTTGAAAATATATGAAGTATTACAAAGAAATAGACACATACAAACCTTACATACACATGGAAATCTATGTACACTGTGTTTTCAATGACTGCTTATTATAAAAGTTTGTTAAAAATGTTTTCTTTTCTAGAAAACAAAAATGAAAACAATGGAATTTTAGTTTGTAGGCTGTTTACAAGTGCTATAAATCTTAATTGTTAGTGGCAGAAATGCCTGTCTATTTTGCTTATAGCATTTATTTTTCTTTGAAAACATGGTGCATGCAAAAGTGTCTGGACTGGGTTATGCAGAATGGAAAACAAATGAAACAAGAAAAGTAACATGTGGTGGTAAATGTTGCCAAGTGTAAATTAATTTTTCTAAACACATAATTTGGTGGGTTTCTTCTTTTTCAACAAGCAAGCTTACAAGGATTAAGCTTAATTCCTGTGGAAACTCGGCACATTCGGCAGTTGGTTCATTGTACTTTGCCTTCCAATATTTGAGTGGATATGAACTCTTGGACTCAGATTTCTATTATATGAATGTCCACTCAAAGGTAATGGAAGCTAATGGTTGCTGCTGCTGAAACCTGGGTGCAGACAAGAAAGTGTTGGGTATTCATTATTTTTTTAAAAAGCTTTCATTTGGAATTCCTGTTAACAATTTGTTCTCATTTTCTTTTGTACATAACTAGATCTCTTAGTTTATTTCATAAAGACATCCAACACGTCTAGTTTTTGTTTCGTGGATCATGTTTTGAATTAATAGCTCTCTGTGCATTAGGGATACAATGGAATAATTCAGGCTGACATTTTTCTTGGAGGACAATGGCACTCTCTACCAATTTATTTAATAGGCAAGCATGATTCCAGGTCTAATATAAATACAAATCATCAAAGAGCAAGATGACCTACTGAATAACTTTACTCATGAAACTTCTTTGATATGAATTCTTAAGGACTTGAAAGTTTGCAGCTTCAACTGCTGTACAACAAGAAGGAAAATGTAACTTTTCTATTAATAGTTCTTCAAAATCTAGGTTCAGGCATTTTATCAGAACTTTGTAAATGCCTATTAACTATGTTATTTATGCCACTTTTGTTTTATTTGCAAATAAAGTATGCAAAACCTAGACTCTCCCACAGGAAATAAACTACAGTCCCCGCAACAGTGTCTCTGGGGAAATTAGGTCCAGGAAGCTTCTCAGATACCAAAATCTGTGGATGCTCAAATCCCTTATATAAAATGGCAGTAAGCCAGGCAAGATGGCTTACTGTAGTCCCATTATTCTGGAGGCTGGGGCAGGAGGATCACTTGAGCCTAGGAGTTAGGGGTCAGCCTGGGTAAGATAGCGAAACTGCATCTAAAAAAAAAAAAAAGTGAAAAGTGGTATAATATTTGCATATCACCAAAAATGCCCTCCCGTGTACTTTAAATCATCTCTAAGTTACTTATAGTACCTGATTCAATATAAATGCCATGTAAATAGTTGTCATTGTATTGCTTTTTTATTTGTATATTTTTAAATTGTTGTATTGCTATTTTTTTTCAAATATTTTTCATCAGTGGTTGGTTGAATCTACGCATCCATGAATCTTTCACCTGCAGACATGGAGGACCAACTGGACTCTCTTTATTGTCTGACAAAAAGTCACAGAGCCCCCATTCTATTGATTTGGTGAAAGCAATCAATTGGACAGCTGGATAGAAGATTCTGTATTCATAAGTTTGATCACTCATAGACTTTTATGATTCCTTCATTCTGTTCTGTGGTTTCAGATGGACCCATAACTCAGGCAACTTGTGCAACAGATATGTCAGAAGAGCAGGCTAAACATGTTAGATCTTTCAGTTGGATTGTATCACCATGACCAGAATGAATAAATGGAGTAGCCGGTGAATGATAGTTCAGTAAATAACTTTTGCATCACTTATATAGGCTGGTATGAAGCACTTTATACTAAACTCACGGATATAATAAACTTCAATATATAAAAAGACAAAGCTCAATTAATCTTTCCTTCTTCTCATTAACAGAAAAAAATTATGTTGAGTAAACTATTGCCATTTACAAAATTTAATTGTAAACTTTCTCCAATTAAGACAAAACATGAAACACATAATACTGCATGAATTTCATTACATAACAAAGGTAAGAATGAATTTAATTAATGTTTCTTGAAATGGTATCATGAACTCATTCAAAGTTTGAAGAAATTTTAGGCACAAATTTAATATACATAAAAATATGTCCATAAATGAAACAACGTTTCTCATTTTGGTGTTTTTTTTTTTCCATGATTAAAAAACTTCACTCTATAAAGTCATCCCAAAAGACGTTGTGCAGAGGAGCACAGATCTTTCTTAGGAGTATCTACTTTGGGATATAATCTTAGAATAATCTTGCAATCTACTGCCAAAACCCTTTTACAAGAGCTGTATTAAATTCAGAGGTGACAAATAATTTAATTGACTGGTCATAATGCTATAAGAAATATATATATATATATTNTATAGTTTCTGGGCGCGGTCACTCATGCCTGTAGTCCCAGCACTTTGGGAGGCCAAGACCAGCGGATCACAAGGTCAGGAGTTTGAGACCAGCCTGGCCAATATGGTGACACCCCATCTCTACTAAAAATATAAAAATTAGCTGGGCGTGGTGGCGGAAGCATGTAATCCCAGCTACTCCAGAGGCTGAGGCAGGAGAATCACTTGAATTTGGGAGGCAGAGGTTGCAATGAGCCCAGGTCGTGCCACTGTACTCCAGCCTGGGTGACAGAGTGACTCCATCTCAATATATATATATATATATATATATATATTGAGATGGAGTCACTCTGTCACCCAGGCTGGAGTACAGTGGCACGACCTGGGCTCATTGCAACCTCTGCCTCCCAAATTCAAGTGATTCTCCTGCCTCAGCCTCTGGAGTAGCTGGGATTACATGCTTCCGCCACCACGCCCAGCTAATTTTATATTTTAGTAGAGATGGGGTGTCACCATATTGGCCAGGCTGGTCTCAAACTCCTGACCTTGTGATCCGCTGGTCTTGGCCTCCCAAAGTGCTGGGACTACAGGCATGAGTGACCGCGCCCAGAAACTATAAGAGATTTTTATACCGTGTCACTTGAATACTTCACTTGTTTCCATACTGTCTTTCAGAAAGCATAGATTGCTATAACAAGTAAGTATTGATTCTTGTATAAGTACACGTATACATATATGTATATATGTATATTTTATATAGAGATTTCATAATATAATCTGACAAACCTGACTTTTTGTGTAAGTGACATATTTTATATAGAATATAGGAATAACTATTGCTATTTAGAATGTTGTGTATTCTGATGATTAAAAAAATTTCTTGATGAGGAGTTGCTAAAAAATAAAATATTGTGTATTTCAAAATATAATGCATTGCTGATATAAGAAAATAAATGATAATTTTAATAAAATGAAAGCAGATACAATAATATTTATGCTTTATAAAGATAATTATATAATTCTTATAATATAATAACTGCACTTTAGTGTAACTATTGATATATCAGTCATATATTTACTGATTCAATCCTCAAAAACATGCTATGCAGCAGTATTACTATGTTTTTAATTTTGTGTTTATTTTAAATTTTTTAATAGGTATAATAACTGAAGCTCAGAATAACTAGGTAATTTATTCTAGGTCACATACTAGTGGATCAAGAATTTGAACTCAGTTTTATTTGATACTAAAACCTAGGTACTTCCCGCTATGCATTTCTATCCCTCACTATTCTTTCAGTGCAGTAGATCGAAAATAATGCAACAACACTTTCACACATGACTGCTTAACCTGTATTGAAAGTTTGCCTGGCATTAATCATTTTTTCTTACCTGTTAATGAATTTGATTCAAATCTATAAGCTGCCTATCTGACTGACTAACTTCCTCAGCTCTTTCTGATTTTGTTAAAAAAAGAAACTAATGGGGCATCATGTTCCCTGAAGAAGAGTTGCCATCACCAGGGAAATATAATTTTAATAAACTTTCTGAAGTGGAAAATTCCAAGATGCTTTAACTTTTACTAAAAGAATGTGTTTATTTATTTGTTTGTTTGTTTGTTTGTTTTGCCTTAAAATGTGGCTCCAACTCAATGACTGAATAGGGAAGTAAGGGAGAACGTAGGCGACCTCATGAACAACAAATTATTTCCAGACACTCCCCAATAATGAGCAGGCAAAAGCACGTATCCCCAAGAGTTAGACCAGGATTCTTGTGATGACATTGATAAGACGTGTGGCACCGCTTCTCAGAAAGCCTTCTTTTATAACTGCTTTCAGGCTAGACAGAGTGCCAACATCCAACTTTGTCTTGACTAATTCTTACTCTTTGAGACGTACTTTCTGGCCGAATACAGTCATCCCTTGATATCTGTGGGGAATTGTTTCCAGGACCCCCATGGATATAAAAATTCATGGATGCTCAAGTCCCTGATACAAAATGGTGTAGTATTTGTATATAATCCATACACATCCTCCCATACATGTACGTTAATCATCTATAGACTATTTCCAATGCATAACACCATGTAAATGCTATGTACATAGTTGTTATGTTATATTGTTTAGAAAATGAAGACAAGAAAAGAAGTCTGTACATGTTCGGTACAGACACAATATCTTTCCACATATTTTGGATTGCCATTTAGTTGAATCCACAGAAGCAGAACCCATAAATACAGAGGATCAACTGTGATGTCCTGGCTATATGTCTTTAATATTTAGATATCTTAATTTTATGTGAGGTTCCTCAATGTCTGAAATTTCACAGTATTTATTGAATTGTGATGAAATGCAACATATTAGTTTTGTTTATTTTATTTTATTATAGTGATTTTGTCTAACTAAAAATGATACTTGAGCTAATATGTTAGTAATAAATGGTGTGATGTTTAACAGAACCTTGTTAATAGTTATTAATATTTTTCCATTAAACTTTAGGAGATTATAATCAAATAGTTGATTATGATTAATTATGGAGTCATCTTTTTAGTCTTGACATTTCTAAATATTTTCTAATATCTCTTGAAATCATGTCCAAGTCTACCTTTAGCAGCCATGGAATCTAGGCAAGATTCCAATTGTCTTTATGGTCTTTCTTATTAAAAAAATTAAAAGTAGATTTTAACAACTATCTTGAAGAGGATTATCTACAGTCCTAAGAAGATTGAGAATATAGAAATCCCATTAAATGGTTCTGTTTCTACTTAGTCTAGATTATATATGAATGCAGTGTAATAGAGCAATCACTCTTTCCTTGTGGAATATAGACTTTGTTCTGTGTATTAGGGCTGAAGTGTTACAAACATAAACCAGCATTCTACTGGACTGCTTTTGCTCAATTGTGACATTATTCTAAGATTTGCCAAAGAAGAAAACTTTAGTAATCATAGTAAAATTCAGAACGTTTGTCTGGTTTCTAGCTATCTAGGTTAAATCCCAGGATGTCTGTGAGACTGCATCTGTATCAAAACATGTTTCTGCCTGGGCAGCCCGTAACGTCCAATAGGGAGGAGAGACCCAATTATCTTGTATGTCCAAATGGCTATATTTGGGATTGGTGCCTGCCTCAAAAGTGTTTTCCAGCCTATAAGACTGTTTTGGGGAAACTTTAAACTCATTTTCAAAATTGTAATGTAATTTGAATGGGACATTGCTCTTACCTGTGCCTAGATAGGAGCCTTATGATGGCGGGAAGTTTATCTTCATCTCGGTAGCCCCAGCACTTCACGCAAAGTTTTTCATTTCTGTGAAGTTGGTAAACTATGTGTTGCATAAATAGGAAAGGTTATTTTGAATGGAGAAAGAGTCTAGTCAGCCCACTCAATCTTTCACTTAAAATCATTTCTTGCCTGCTTACTGTGGGACAGGCTCCATGCCAGGCACAGGGCACACGATGGGAAAAACAGATGTGATGGTGTCTCACATGTTGCTTGCCGTGCCCAACACTTTCTCAAAAGGAACCTAAAAAGTCCTGTCCGAAAGCAAGAGTTCCCTCTGATTTTCAAGGCTGCCTCTCAACGTGGCTGTGGGTTCCTCCTCACTCATTGCTCAGATTGAAATATAAACCAGACATGATGTTGGGCTGTGAATTTTGAAGGGGAAAGAAATATTAGCAGAGCCTCCAGGGCCATTAGTGCCATAGGATAGAATGCTCTGGAAGAGCTATCCTGTCAAATGAAGACCTTTGAAAGATGCTGTTTAGATGCTGCATTATCTTACCTCCAGCACCAAGGGCAGGGCATGGTAGTTTAGCATACTTTCAAGCAAGGATTCACAGAGCCTGTTTTTTTCAGGAACCCTAGCTCTGAGCAATCGCTCCTTTGCATTTAGTATTTGTCTCCGACTACTGACTTCTGAATATCCTCCTCTGATTCAATTGTTCCATCTGGCTTATGCACTAAAAATTTAAAAGGCTATCAGAAATTTGTTAACATTTCTTTCTTTTACTTTCTTTCTCTACTTTTAAAATTTTATTATTATTATTTTTATTATTATTATTATTATTGCAACTGGAGAATGCTGCAAATACTGTTGGCATTTGATGAATTAGAAAAGTCTGCTGATTTGGTTAAGTGAGTTAGGTTGCTGCAATTTCTCCTTCATTCCTTCTCTTCAACTTCTTTTGCTCTAACTGCAGCTTTACCATGAGCATGAACAACCTGGACAGACGTTGTCAATTTCCGACACCACTTTAATATAAATGAATCCTATACTGTTACATGGTGTTAAATGTTCAGCTTAGACCAAATAAAAAATACAAAATCATAGGAGTAAATTCCTGTGGTACATTTTAGAATGCTTAAAAATAATTACATAAATATAAAAATACAAACAATAACATTAGCAGGGTGTGGTAGCCCACGCTTCTAGTCCTAGCTGGTTGGGAGGCTGAGGCAGGAAGATTGCTTGAGCCCAGGAGTTCGAGGCTGCAGTGGGCTATTATCATGCCACTGCACTCCAGCCTGGGTCACAGAGCAAGACAGTTGCTAAATAAAAATATTTTCTAAATAAATAAAGTATTTTAAGTAAGTATTTTATGTAAAATTCTAAACCGACAGAAGGGAAAACTAAAACCAATGATAACAAGAAAGTGACTGAGGCAGGTCTCAGTTAGTAGAGGTTTATTTAGCCAGGGGAGAGAAGAAAAACACAAGTCACAAGGTCATCTGTGACCTGAGCATTTTCAAAGGGGCTTTAGGGAACTTTGTTATTTAAAAAGGAAAGAGAAAGCAGGAGGGAAAAAAAGGGAGGGAGTGTAGGTAGTGAGGAAAATGGTTGCATTGTTGTGAGGTTCTGATTAGCCTCGGTAAATTTATGTTTTACATGTGACAAAAGGGAGTAGAGGAAAAAATCTAGTATGCCTTCGTCTTAGGGTAGGTGGAGGGATGATTTCTGGTCTTTACCCTGTACCTGGGAAAATAAGCTGATAACTGACATTGTCAGGGTGAGATTCAACGGGACTCACTAGTTTATGGGGGGTGGGGTACGTATCCTGAAAGATTTAAGGGCTATGCCACAGGGTTGTGAAATTACAACTGTCTGTTGGGGAACAAAAGGGAGGCAGCATTGTGTTACTCAGTTCCCAAGCTTCATTTTCCCTTTAGCATAGTGAGTTTGGGTTCTCAAGATTCTATTTTCTTTTACACAAACTAGACCTTTTAACTGATAAATAAATAAAGATTTATAGGTAGTAAGATTCTAGAGAAAATTATTTTAAAATGTGAACAAAATAGCCTCTTGGGATACTACATTTTGGGATTACCACAGGTGAAATACAATGAAGATTTTTACAAATCTGGAACAATCTTATAAGAAAATAACAAAGAATGTGGCGATTAAATTGAAAGCCAAAGTAAGTTGAGTCAAAATTTTATTTCCAGATGTGACAGTGTCTTTTCCTGTTGAGCAAAAAACCTTAGGTCCCATGTTGGCATTATTAGTTATTTAAGAACACACAAACGAATCATGTAAAAGTGATGCTAGTGAAAATTTGCTAATAGTGAAGCAGGATATTTCCCTGACCCCTACATGGGATGACAGGGGTGCCTTGTTTACTCATCCCACAGCTCTCAACTCCTTGTGAGAGAGAGCATGCAAGTGGACAAGTATGGGAACTGGGGTGAAGGAGTGCTGGAACCAGCTGGCTGCTTTGGTGAGGTGGGATCAAACTCCACTGACTTGGACCCGCTGCTTTCTACCCCTCGTGGGAGGGAGAATGCAGGTGAGTGGGTGCAGGGCTGACCAGATGCATTAGCACTGGCAGGAGTGAACTCCATGCAGGCCCTGTGGCAGTGTCCAGGCAGGGGTGCCTGGAACTCCCAAAGCCCCAGAGGGTGTGTTACAGCGCTCTTTTAGCTCTGTCATCTGAGGATGGCTTAAGTGTTACCAGCTCAGTGGGCCCTTTGCCTTTTGTGTGGGCAGCTGTCCTCCACCAGTGAGGGCAAAGGGCCAGTGTGATAGACTTTTGTATCTGCACTCTTGGCAATGAAGCTCTTAGCAACTATTCAGGAAAAATGAGGTCACATGAGTGAACTGAAGGATGGTAAATGCAGGAGATTTTATTGCCAATGAAAGTGACTCTCAGCAGGAAGGAGAGCTGAAAAGGTGATGGGGAAGGTAGGTAATCTTCCCCTGAAGCATAGTCATCTCTGGTTGGATTCTACTCTGAAGCTATGCCCTCGAGCTGTCCTTCAGAGGTGTCAAGCCACCTCTCTCTGATGTCCAGTCCTAGTCCCATCTGCTGGCTGAGTCTGGGGTTTTTATAGGCACAGGATGGGGTAGGGCAGGGCCGTGGGTGCTTTATGAAAAGGCAACATTCGAGCAGGTAAGCAGGGATATAAGTTCTCACTTTGGGCTGCAGTTTCAGGCTTTTTGGCTTGAGGGTGGAGTTTCACCATGGACCTGCCCTCTTCTGCCTAGAATTTCTCTGCCCCCTGTTCCTATCAATAAGGCAGGACTCTGAGGTGATGGTCTGTACTGTGATGTTCCAGGCTATTTTGGAATCTAGATTTCTAAAGGCTCTTGGCTTTGCTGACTCATACCTTTCCTTTCTCTGAAAACTGATTTGCTAGCTCATTCTTAACCTATTGTGATGTTTCTCAGCAGTGAAGAATTGAGATTAAACAAAGTAGATCATTAAAATCAAAAGCAAAGTTGGTAGCAAAGTAGAAAAAAAAAACCCAAAGGCATCTTAAGAGAAAAAGAAATTGCTATGAGCAGAGATAACGTTGTAATTTGAAAACTATCTATAATTAAGCACCAATGATCAATTCACCATGTTTATGTGTCCCTTTCTATCTGTTCCAAATGCTTTAGAAACTTTCTTATTAAAAGCAAGTGGAAATAGAAAATGTAGAAGTAAGCCCTTACAGGTACTGATTTTTTTGGACAAGGGTACATAGACAATTCCATATAAAAAGAGTAGTCTTTTAACTAAAGAGTGCTGGGACTACTGAATATCCATATATATAAAAAAGTTATGTAGACCCTTACCCTACACTGTACACAGATATTAATTCAAAAAGGACTATAAACTTAAATGTAAGGGCTAAAACTGTAAAACTTCCTAGAAGAAAACATAAAAGAAAGTATTGTAACCATACATTGGGCAAAGATATTTTAGTTATAACACCCCAAACAAATTACTTAAAAGAAAACAATTGCTCAATTAGACTTTATCTAAATTAAAACTTTTGCTCTTCCAAAATATAAGTAAAATTAAAAGGTAGAACATATACTTGGATATCATATTTATAAATCATATATTTGATTGAGGACTTATATTCAGAATATAAACAAACTTTTACAATTCAATAACAAGAAAATAATTTAAAAGATAAAAATATTTTAAATAACCTCGAACTAATGGCCATCTGTGGAGTTTCGCAAGCAACAATTACAAAGTACACATTTCTCTCAAGTACTAATAGAACATTTACAAAAATTTAATAATGTGCCAAGCCATCAGAAAGCTTTAATAAATTTCAAAGAACAAATATAATTCCCATAAGCACATGGTTTTGTATACTCGTATTTTCTTCTTTACGACTCTAGATCAGAGTTCTGAGTCACCAAAAGTAAGGGTAAAGACCCCCTTGTTCTCAATATAACATAGGAAGACAGAAAAACACGAAGAGACTCCAACTGTTCTTCTCATCTTTTTATGTCCTATAGACATACCTGGTAACCAACAGGCTTATGCCAAAGCCACCACTCTCCCTACAAATATTTTCATAGGTATTTTACTAAAAGATATAGAAAAGGCCACCAAGGATCTGAGAAGATGTTTAATATTATTAGTCACTTAAAAATGCAAATTAAAATGACAAGATACCACTTCACACATCCACTAGAATGGTTATCATCCAAAATACTGAAAACATCAAATGGTGAGAATATGGAAAAATTTGAACCCTCATACATTTGCTCTGTCAAGAATGGAAAACACTCTAATCACTTTGGAAAATACTTTTGACAGTTTCTTAAAAATTAAGCACGTACTTAATCATACAATGCAGCCTGCCTACCCAAGAAAATTGAAAACATAAGACCACACAAAGACATGTATGTGGATGTTCCTAGCAACATAATTGATAATAGCACTAATCTGGAACCAATCCTGATGTCTATTAACTGGTGAATAAATACACAAAATATTATGTATCCATAAAATGCCATATTATTTAGCAATGAAGAGAAATGAACTACTGATTCATGCAACAACATGGATGAACCTCAAGAACTCTACGCTAAGTGAAAGAAGCCAGATCTAAAAGGAAACTTATTGTGTGTATTTGTTTATATAAAATTTTTAGGAAAGGTAAATTTATAGAGACAGCAGATCAACAGTTACCTGAGGATGGCAGAGGGAGCAGGATTGACTACCGGTGGGCATGAGGGAACCCTTGGGGATGCTACAAATGTTCTAAAATTATATTGTGGTAGTGATTGCACATTTGTATAAATTTCATAAAAATCACCAACTGTTATACTTACAATTGGTGAATTTTATGGTGCATAAATTATACCTTAATAAAAATATTAAATGTGCTTAAAGTATGTGGAAGGCAAGTCTCTAATAACAGATTTTTTTAATAGTCTTAAGAATAAGCAAACACTGATGCCTGTTAGGAACATAATGTTTATAGAGAAGGGTGAGTGATTTACTTCTGCCTGTAAAAATGATTTCAGTCTACTGTTGTCACTGTTTCCTAACAGACAGCAAGTGAATCTCAGGGAACTATTTTCACACAAGTTAATTCAGGGAACATTGTCCATACTCTGGTTTCTTTGTAAATTTCCACAGTAAATCAAGCAATTTATATGATTAATGAGGGTTTTTTTTCTTCTTAGTGTCCTGTACCAATAATTATTTTATCTTTCAAAACTGTTATTGAAGTGCTATATGCAAATAACCTCCACATAAATTGCTGAACAATCTTGAATGAAGACTAGAAAGGATCAGTCTAAATCCCAGTTTTATAAAAAAGTATAAAGATCAAGCTCAGAAAGAAATAATGCTTTTCCTTATCAAATTCCACATTATCTATTCGACTCATTCTAGCAGAGGATATATCAAAGCAGATGTCAGGAAGGGAAGAAGAGAGAGGAGGATAGTTTGCATAATAGTCAACAATAAGGAATGCAACTTATTTTGTTTTAGGATGTTTCATTATTGACTTATTGCCCTGTTGCTTTATTTACCTATCTTAATTCAGTAAAACAAACTAGATCCATTTTCAAATATCAGGTTCTCATTTTGTCAGATCTTTTATCAAATGATCCTTTCACTTTCTTTATTTGATTTTAATTAATCAAAGTTTCTTGAAATTCAGTTCAACTTAGTGTTCATGGAAACTCAAAGACAGCATAGCATAGGTTACTGTATGTTTAATTATATCATACTCTGGTTGAGAAAAAGTGTACTAGTGCCAAGAAAGCTTTTGTCAGCAAAGAATCCATAGAAAATGAAATACTTGTCTTATGAAAATGTTCCAGCTTGGGGATATAACCTGGTGGAACTGCCAGGGATGGGAATATTGAGTTGAGGGAGCATGAGTTCCAAAGTCTATGACTGAAGTTCACAGTAGGGAATGCTCACCACTGAACAGTGTATTTTAAGGGAGCAGGGATGACTGCAAAATAGGGGACTTGCAACAGACTCAGTCTTCTGGAAGAAACTGGGTATTGTTTCATTGGGAATGTCTGTAAATTGGGGATGGAGTCTAGCAAATACAATTTCATGGAGTCTTAATGTTACTTTTGGTGTTTGCATAATCATGTTTCAAAATGTGCAAAATTCTGTTTGCAAAATGACTCTGTATTGCTTGAGAGAAACCTATTGAGGCTAAATGATGAGTACATTTATGTAAATCATTTTGCTTTTGGTTACCTTTTCAAAGAAATTTAAGACTTACATTGGGACATAATTTGCTGAAGTTGCCTGTTGGGAACAGGCCCCAAATATGGCCATAAACTGACCCCAAAACTGGCCATAAACAAAATCTCTGCAGCATTGTGACATGTTTGTTGGCCATGATGCCCACGCTGAAGGTTGTGGGTTTACCAGAATGAGGGCAAGGAACACCTGGCTCACTCAGGGCAGAAAAACGTTTAAGGCATTCTTAAATCACAAACAATAGCATGAGCGATCTGTGCCTTAAGGACATGTTCCTGCTGCAGATAACTAGCCAGACCCATCCCTTTATTTCAGCCCATCCCTTTGTTTCCCATAAGGAATATTTTTAATTTATAATCTATAGAAACAATGCTTATCACTGACTTGCTGTCGATAAATATGTGGATAAATCTCTGTTTGAGGCTCTCAGCTCTGAAAGCTGTGAGACCCCTGATTTCCCACTCCACACCCTATATTTCTGTGTGTGTGTCTTTAACTCCTCTAATGCTGCTGGGTTAGGGTCTCCATGACCAAGGTGATCTTGGCAAGCAGTGCCCAATGTGGAAGCTTGAACCCAGGTCGAAGGGCTGCCAGAGCAACTGTTGGAGAGCATGGAACTAAGCTGGAGGACACCCGAGTACTCTTAAGCAGTCCCCATGGGGAGTAAGAAGGGGAGCTCAGAAGCATCAGAGTAACAATGGGACAAGTGTGGGCTCTGGTTCCTTCCACCTTGGAATCTTTTCACACTAATGATGAGGAGGAAGGAAAGTATAACGAAGTAACAGAAGAGGTGAGAGAGCAGTTTTGTTTGCCAGCTAAAGCTAAAGCAGCATAGGAGGAAGAGGTTCATCCCTACCCTTCTACACCCACTCCTTTTTTTGAAGAAAAAGAGTGACCTGACCCTCCAGATCTTTCTTTTCCGGAAGACACTGGGTGAAAAGTAGTTGCCCCAGTGACTGTTCGAGCAACACCTCAAACGACTGCTCTCAGTTCTATTCAGGCAGGAATTCAGCAGGCTAAATGAGAGGGTGATTTCAAAGCATGGCAGTTCCCTGTTAGAATACACCACCCAGATCAAAAGGGAAATATTATAGCTACATTTGAGCCTTTTCGTTTTAAATTACTTAAAGAGTTTAAGCAGGTTCTTAATCAATATGTACCAGGTTCTCCTTTTGTAATGGGACTGTTAAAGAATGCTGCTGTTTCCAGACGGATGATTCCTACTGACTGGGACTCTCTTACTCAAGCTTGTCTAACTCCTGCTTAGTTCTTACAATTTAAAACTTGGTGGGCAGATGAAGCTTCCATTCAGGCTGCTCACAACCCCCAGGCCCAACCTCAAATTAATATAACTGCAGACCAACTTTTGGGGGTTGGCAGCTGGATTGGTTTAGATGCACAGGTGGTCATGCAGGATGATGCCATAGGGCAGCTTAGAGGAGTGTGCATTAGAGCATGGGAAAAAAATCACTTCAGGAGGAGAGCAATACCCTTCCTTTAGTGCTGTAAAGCAGGAACCAAAAGAACTGTATGCAGATTTTATAGCTTGGTTACAGGAGTCTCTTAATAAGGTCACTGCAGATTCGGCTGCTCAGGATATAGTGTTGCAGTCATTAGCTTTCTACAATGCCAATCCCTAATGCCAGGCTGTTTTGTGACCTATCAGAGGGAAAGCACATTTAGTTGATTATATCAAGGCTTGTGATGGTATCTGAGGTAATCTGCATAAAGCTACTTTGTTGGCACAGGATATTGCAGGACTGAAAGTGGGTAAAGGAAATACTCCATTTCCTGGAGCTTGTTTTAACTATGGGAAGCATGGTCATACTAAAAAAGAATGTAGAAAAAATCAGTCAGTCAGGCTGCCAGATAGGGGAAAAAAGAAAACTGCTAAGCCTGAAATATGTCTGAAATGTAAAAGAAGGAAAACGTTGGGTTAATCAGTGTCACTCTAAGTTTGATAAAGATGGGAACCCGAATTCAGGAAATGCCATGAGGGGCCCGTCCTGGGCCCCATTCTAAACCAGGACATTTCCAGCTCAGGCCATCCTCTCAACCCTGTACAATGTCTGTCCCCCGCCACAACTGGTAGTGCCGCAGTAGATTTAGGCTGCACAAAAGCTGTGAGCCTTCTGCCTGGGGAACCCCTGCTAAAAGTTCCAATAGGAGTCTGTGGACCCTTGCCAGTGAGGACGATAGGATTACTTCTAGGCAGGTCTAGTTTAAATTTAAAAGGGGCGCAAGTACAAACAGGAGTCATTGATTCAGATTACAATGGGGAAATTCAAATTGTTATATCTACTTCTGCTCCCTAGAAAGCAGAACCAGGAAGGTGTATAGCACAGCTCCTGATTGTGCCATATGTGGAAATGGGGAAAAGTGAAATTAAGTGAATAAGAGGATTTGGAAGCACAAATAAACAAGGCAAAGTAGCTTATCGAGTGAATCAAATTGAGAGGTGACAACATGCTGGCAGTGCTTGAGGGTCCCTTCGGCCCACTGTGGCACAGTTGGGGCCCCTCTCTGGGCTGGCAGGGCCGGAGCTGCCTCCCTCTGCTTGAGGGGAGGTGTGGATGGAGAGGTGCGGGCAGGAGCTGGGGCTGTGCCTAGCGCTTGCGGGTGAGCGCAAGTTCCGGCTGGAGTGGGTGCAGGCTCAGCAGGCCCTGCACATAGAGCAGCTGGCCAACACTGCTGGTCCAGGGTGGTGGGGGGCTTGGCACCCAGGTCAGCGGCTGTGGAGGTTGCGCCAGGTCCCCGGCACTGCCGGCCCGCATACACCGCACTCGGATTCTCCCCGGGCCTGAGATGCCACCCTGCAGGGCAGGGCTCCTGACCTGCAGCCTGCCATATCCAGGTCCCCTGCTCCACGGTGGGCTCCTGGGTGGCCCGAGCCTCCACGATGGGTGCCACCCCCTGCTCCATGGCATCCGGTCCCATCAACCACCCGGGGGCTGGGGGTTGCAGGTGCAGCTTGGGACTGAGGGGCAGCTCCGCCTGCAGCCCCCGTGCGGGATCCACTGGGTGAAGCCAGCTGGACTCCTGAGTCTATGGGGACTTGGAGAACTTTTATGTCTGGAGGATTATAAATGCACCAATCAGCACTGTGTGTCTAGCTAAGGGATTATAAATGCACCAATCAGCACCCTGTCAAAATGGTCCAATCAGTTCTCTGTAAAATGGACCAATCTGCTCTCTGTAAAACAGACCAATTAGTTATCTGGAAAATGGACCAATCAGCTCTCTGTAAAATGGACCAATCAGCAGGACGTGGGTGGGGCCAGATAAGGGAATAAAAGCATGCTGCCTGAGCTAGCCAACCGCAACCCACTCATGTCCCCTTCCACTTTGGGGAAGCTTTGTTCTTTAGCTCTTTGCAATAAATCTTGCTGCTGCTCACTCCACACCGCCTTTACAAGCCATAACACTCACCATGAAGGTCTGCAGCTTCACTCCTGAAGCCAGCAAGACCACGAACCCACCGGGAAGAACGAATGACTCCAGACGCTCTGCCTTTAAGAGCTGTAACGCTTACCGCGAAGGTCTGCAGCTTCACTCCTGTCAGCGAGACTATGAACCCACCAGAAGGAAGAAGCTCCAGACACATCTGAATGTCTGAAGGATCGAACTCCGAACTCCGGACACACCATCTTTAAGAACTGTAACACTCATTGCAAGTGTCCTCGACTTCATTCTTGAAGTCAGCGAGACCAAGAACCCACCAATTCCGCACACAAAATTACTGATAAATATCCTGCCAGTGACATAACTATTCAGGGAAAGAAATTTAAAGGTTTGGTCGATACAGGAGTGGACATTTCAATCATTTCTCTACAGCACTGGCTATCCACATGGCCAATTTAGCCCACTCAATTTAACATAGTTGGAGTTGGTACAGCCCCTGAAGTGTATCAAAGTAGTTATATTTTGCATTGTGAAGGGCCTGATGGACAACCTGAGACTATTCAACCAATTATAACTTCTGTACCTATAAATTTATGAGGAAGAGATTTATTACAACAATGGGGAAGACAAGTTCTAATTCCAGAGCAGTTATGTAGCCCTCAAAGTCAAATATGATGCATAAAATAGGGTATGTCCCTGGTATGGGATCAGGAAAAAATTTGCAAGGTTTGGAGGAACTGCTTCAAGTGGAAAGACAATGTTCTCACAAGGTTTAGTATATTATTTTTGATGGTGGCTATTGTTAAGCCTCCAGAACCTATACCTTTAAAATGGTTAAAAGATAAGCCAGTTGGATAGAACAATGGCCTCTGAGTAAACAGAAACTGGAGGCTTTAGAGGAATTCGTTACTGAACAATTAGAAAATGGACACAGAGCTCCAACATTTTTTCCTTTGGAATTCTCCAGTTTTCATAATTAAGAAAAAAATCAGGTAAATGGAGAATGTTGACTGATTTAAGAGCCATTAATTCAATTATACAACCTATGGGAGCATTACAGCCAGGATTGCCTTCTCCTGCTATGGTTCTAAAAAATTGCCCTTTAATAGTCGTAGATTTAAAACTTTTTTTTTTTTTTTTTTTTTT
>NW_016807377.1:771198-831037 GCF_001698545.2 Rhinopithecus bieti
TAGAGGAGATCCTAGTCTCACTAGCCCTTGGCAATTAACAAAAGAAGCTGAGGCAAAGCTGCAGCTAATCGAAAAACAAGTCCATAAAGCTCAAATAAATAGAATAGATCCAGAGAAGACTCTAGATTTGCTAATTTTTCCAACTCAGTATTCACCTACTGGTGTTACTGTTCAAGAGCAAGATCTTGTAGAGTGGCTTTTTCTTCCACATACTAATTCATGGATTCTAACTCCTTATTTGGATCCAATCGCTACTATGATAGGTAATGGGAGAACTCAGATTGTTAAACATAGTTTCCATGGATATGATCCTGGAAAAATTATTGTCCCTTTCACAAAGGCACAAATACAGCAAACTTTTACAAATAGTCTTACTTAGCAAACCCATTAAGCTGACTTTGTGGGTATTCTCGATAATCGTTTTCCTAAAAAGAAACTGTTTCAATGTTTGAAATGAACTAATTGGATCCTCCCTAGAATAACTAAATTTAAAACAATTGAAGGTGCTGATAATGTTTTTACAGATGGGTCTAGTAATGGTAAAGCTTCTTATTCTGACTGAAAAAGTAAAGTTTTCCAGGCGCCCTATACTTCAGCTCAAAAAGCAGAGCTTGTAGCTGTAATTGAGGTATTGACTGCTTTTAATATGCCTATTAATGTGATTTCTGATTCTTCATATGTGGTTCATTCCACACAATTAATTGAAAATGCTCAGTTCATCACTCACATTAGGGCTCATACACCTCTTCCAGGACCTTTGACTGCAGGGAATCAAATGGCTGATCGCCTAGTTGCTAATGAAATATCTAATGTTACATACTTCCACAGTTTAACCCATGTTAATGCCTCTGGTCTCAAATGCAGATACAGCATTACCTGGAAAGAAGCTAAAGCTATTATCCAGCAATGCCCAACTTGCCAAATGATACATTCCTCATCTTTTACCAGAGGTGTTAATCTTTGAAGATTGGAACCTAATTCCCTTTGGCAAATGGATGTCACACATGTTCCCTCATTTGGGAGACTAATTATGTACATGTATGTGTGGACACCTTTTCTCACTTTGTCTGGGCTACATGCCAATCAGGAGAGTCTTCTGCCTGTGCTAAACATCACCTTTTGCAGTGTTTTGTCATGATGGGCATTCCAGTTTCCATTAAAATGGACAATGTTCCAGGCTATACTAGCCAAACTCTAGCTACATTTTTCTCTATATGGAATATTAAACACATTACTGGTATCCCATATAATTCTCAAGGACAACTATAGTGGAAAGAATGAATCTCTCCCTGAAACAGCAGTTGCAAAAACAAAGAAAGGGGAGAAAGAGGGACTATGGGATACCCCATATGCAACTGAATCTAGCATTATTAACTTCACATTTTTTGAGCCTGCCTAAAGGCCAGATGTTATCAGCAGCTTATCAGCATCTACAGAAACCAGCCGCAAAGACAGAAGCAGAAAAACTGGTTTGGTGGAGAGATCTGATAATAAAAAGTTGAGAAATAGGTAAAATAATAACTTGGGGTAGAGGTTATGCTTGTGTTTCTCCAGGACAATCAACAGCTGATTTGGATACTATCAAGACACCTGAAACCTTATCATGAGCCAGATGCTGAGGAAGAGATTCCGGGAGGATCCTGAGGACCCCCCAGTTGCAGCCATGTCAAGACTGATGCTGAGGAGGACCCAAACTGTCACAAGCAACACTCGTCAAACACAGCCGTCCACCTGGAGAGAGATCAAGAAGCTGTCACAGATGGCAGAAGAAAACCTGAGGAAAGCGGGAAAACCAGTCACAATGAGTAATTTGATGGTAGCTGTGGCAGCGGTGATCATCATTATCATGAGTATTCTTTCAACAAGGGCTGACACAGAGAACAATTATACTTATTGGGCATATTGATCAATCTTGGCTGGCAATAATGCCTGAGTGTAATCACTCTATGACACAGTCACACATGCTTTCTGATCTCAGTATTTACCATAATGAATCTGCTCCTGTAATTGAGGCATTCTGCCCTCAAAAACCTATTTGCAAACAAAATTGAACCTGGCCAGAAAAAATGAACATACTTTTTTGGGAAGCTTGCATTGCAGAACAGGCAGAGGTGTTGCGCAACGATTCCTATGGAATCATTATTAATTGGTCCCCTGAGGGGATGTTTAGTTGGAATTGCACCTCTCAGTCTGTGTGCCATGGCCACACTATGTTCAGCTGGTCTGAACAAAATGGTCATATGGTAGAAATTGTAAGAAGTATGGCAAGAGTTCCTATTATATGGAACCATGGTGGTATAGTGGCACCTCAACCTCAAATGATATGGCCCGCTCTGGGAACTAAACATATGGAGGTTATTAATAGTTCTTAATGAGATCAAAATTTAGGAAAGAATAAAAAAGCATCTAGAAGGACATTCTACAAACTTGTCTTTGGACACTGCAAAATTAAAAGAACAAATATTTAAAACATCCCAGGCACACCTGACCTTAATGCCAGGATCTAGAGTGCTTGAAGGAACTGCAGACAGATTAGCAGCTAGTAACCCATTAAAATGGACAAAAACACTTGGAGGCTCTGTGATTTCAATGATAATTGTGCTTTTAATCTGTGTTGCTTGTCTTTGTATAGTCTGCAGATGCAGATCCTGACTCCTGTGAGAAGTAGCTCACCATGACAAAGCTGCCTTTGCTTTTATCACTTTGCAAAACAAAGAAGAGGGACATGTTGGGAACAGGCCCCAAATCTGGCCATAAACTGGCCCCAAAACTGGCCATAAGCAAAATCTCTGCAGCACTGTGACATGTTCATGATGGCCATGAGGCCCATGCTGAAGGTTGTGGGTTTACCAGAATGAGGGCAAGGAACAACTGGCCCACCCAAGGTGGAAAACCACTTAAGGCATTCTTAAACCACAAACAATAGCATGAGCGATCTGTGCTGTAAGGACATGTTCCTACTGCAGATAAGTAGCCAGACCCATCCCTTTTTCTCAGCCCATCCCTTTGTTTTCCGTAAGAAATACTTTTAGTTCATCTATAATCTATAGAAACAATGTTTATCACTGGCTTGCTGTCAATAAATATGTGGATAAATCTCTGTTTGAGGCTCTCAGCTCTGAAGGCTGTGAGACCCCTGATTTCCCACTCCACACTCTGTATTTTTGTGTGTGTCTTAATTGCTCTAGTGCTGCTGGGTTAGGGTCTCCACGACCAAGCTGGTTTCAGCAGTTGCCATCAAATTATGTTTTTATCATGTAGTTAGAAATCTACGTGCCTTACATAGACTTTTGAGTAATTAGATCAGTTAACGGTTAATAACAACTTGAACATATCAGTTCCATCTTTCTTATGGGCCTTTGTCGATTTCTCAGATGACCTTCCTGTGACTTTAATTTCTCATGTAGGCAAAAAGCGGAGATCAGGAACCTAATGTTTTCGAAGTTTTCCAGGACTCATCTATGCCTCTCCTCTTCACTTTTTAGCAAGTCAAATAAATAGACTTTTACCCTCTTAACATACAAGGAATTATATTAAGCACACAAGTTGAGAAAAACTTTGCCTGGTATTCATAATCTTAATTAATTAATCTGTTTTGGATTTTTTCTTTTGCATTATTCTATTTGATTTTATAAATCAGGCTGCAAGAAGAACATACTACAGTATTTACTTACTTGAACAATAAGAAACTCAAAATTGCAAGTAGGGAAGTCCATGTTGCCCAGAAACAAGTTTTAATACAGTTATAGAAAAACATTTTAATTCCTGCCAACACTGCTCCCAATCATCCAATCATTGGATTCAAATGTGTCTTCTAGTCTTAGAAATGAATCTATCAGTGGTTAGGCTTCAAAATGTCAAAAGAAGGTAGGAGAAGACTTGAGGAAACATGAATACAACTTCAGGAAATTTATTTCTAGGAAAATATTGTTTCTTATATTTTCAAATTACATAGTGTGTGTTGTATTTTCAAATCATGCAGTGTGTAGAGGATTCTGTGACTTACTAGGTGAAGATGCAGTCATTAGGATCAAAGCGTATATTTTTATTGGAATTAATTAAATTCCTAAAGGGGGCTTATGAATAATAAACATTTTCATACATGAAACACTGAAAGGATTCAGAAAAGTAAGTTCAAAACTATTATATCTTTTTTATTTTTTTTTTTTTAGACGGAACTGACTCTGAAACACAGAATAGAGCCTGGAGTGCAGTGGGACAGATCTCAGCTCCAGCTGCACCCAGCTCTGCCTCCCTGTGGATTGTTACGTCATTCACTCGCTGAGCTCACGCCATCCGCGATGTAGGGCTGGGACACATGTGGATCGCCCGGCTAGTTTTTTGTATTTTTTAGTAGAGAGGGGTTTCACCGTATTAGCCAGGATGGTCTCGATCTCCTGACCTCGTGATCCGCCCGTCTCGGCCTCCCAAAGTGCTGGGATTACAGGGTTGAGCCACCGCGCCCGGCCAAAAGTTCAAAACTTAATTTTACTTCACAGTATTTGGGAAGTCATTTGGTGAAAGACAAATTGTGAGGTAACATAGGATACTATAAAGGTTTTTGTCTCCATCTAAGCTTTTTCTTAGGTCTTTAAAATGTTAACTAACAGAGTAGACTGTGGCTATGTTGGGTATTCTCCTACAATGTTTTATTACTTTCTCTAAGACTACAGCAAAATATTTTGGCAAGTTTAATCAACATTAGCTGTCTTAAGTCTAGGGGAAGTTAGTAATTGTTTTGCAAATACTGAAGATATAAATGACATTTTTAAAATCTAGGATTTATTCTTCTGGGTTGTTATATATTTTGCCCAGAGGTAGACTTCTTAAGAATTACAAGAGTTGAATTTTGCCAGGAATGTATCCATGCACATAAATTGAATGAGATAGGATGATAGGACATTGTTTGTAAAGTATTTTAGAAGAGAATGAAATGGAAGTATATTGTATCTATTTTCTTCAGGGTACAATACTTCATCTAGCGAACAGATTTTAAATATGTTTTGTGCTCTATCATTCTCATTCTCCTAGAAGATAATACTGGAGTTGGTTGTATCCTGATGATTCTTTAAATTCATAAATTCACAAAGGATATTATGTCTTCATGGATGTGATCTAGCAGATGTTATTAATGAAAAGTAATTAGAATAAAAGGAAAGAAATAGGTGCTAGAATTGAAAGGAGGATGCTCTATCTAGGTGTTGTGTTAGTCAGAATGGATTAGACTATGCTGTTGTAAGAAAAAAAAAAAAACAAATTTTAGTGGATTAACACAACAAAAACTTTGGTTCTCATGCACATTACCCATCCAAAGTAGGTCAGTGAGGGATTCCACTCATCTTGGTTACTCAGTGACCCAGGATGACAAGGGCTTCATCCTGATATAACTGTACTGCAAGAATGGGGAGGAGGGTGTGGCAAATCTCAACCGGGCTCTTAACTTCTGCTTAGATTTCATTGTCCAAA
This sequence comes from Rhinopithecus bieti, assembly GCF_001698545.2. Lineage (NCBI taxonomy): Eukaryota > Metazoa > Chordata > Mammalia > Primates > Cercopithecidae > Rhinopithecus > Rhinopithecus bieti. The sequence continues at coordinate 776,665 of NW_016807377.1, forward strand.
GCAATTCTCTTGGCCATGCCTAACTTCAAAGAACGTGGGGAAGTATGGATTACCCTGTGCCCAAAGTGAGAGAACCAGAAATAAATGGTAAAAGAGCCAGAAAAGAGTGAAGATACACAACACCAATGACTTATACAGCGTTATAAATTACAGTCAAGGAGTGATTTGTTGGAGAGCTAATTGATCACCTTTTAAAGAGACAATCAGTTTTACTCTCCATGATTTACTTCACGTTCTTCAATGAGGCCGTTTATTAGAAAAGAAACACTGTTATGAATTGCAGTGTGCTCTGTGGTATACATCATTTGTAGCTAGTCTTGTCATCAGGAGTTACTATGATTTCTAATTGAAAAGAAGAAAGTAGGCCGGGCGCGGTGGCTCAAGCCTGTAATCCCAGCACTTTGGGAGGCCGAGACCGGCGGATCACGAGGTCAGGAGATCGACACCATCCTGGCTAACATGGTGAAACCCGTCTCTACTAAAATACAAAAAAAAAAAAAAAAGAAGAAGAAGAAGAAAGTGGTTCTCAAAGTGATTGGCATTGCCCTAACAAATATTTTTATTAAATTTTCTGAAATTGGTTTGAGGCATGTATTTCAGTAGAGAGGAGAAGGGCATTATACATTTTGCCTTGCACAAATCACTCTTATGGAATATAAATTATTCTCATTGTGTTAGGAGTGGTCATTGTAGCCAGGTCTAGATGATTAAATTACAACTAACGTAACAACTATATAGTCACTTTCATTATCTGTAGGGGATTGGTTCCAGGACTCCCTTAGATCCTGAAATCCACAGATGCTCAAAATTCTTACATAAAATGAAAATTATATATATCACAGTGGCTGTACCATTTTACATTCTCACTGGCAGTGTGTGAGAGTTCCAATTTCTCCACATCCTCACCAACACCTACAGGCATCCATCAGTATCCACAGGGGATTGGTTCCAGGAGTCCTGCAGATACCAACATTCATGGATGCTCAAGTTCCATGTATAAAATGATGTAGTATTTGCATATAACCTACACACATCCTCCCTTATACTTTAAATCCTCTCTAGGTTTCTTATAGGACTTAACACAATGTAAATGCTATGTAAATAGTTGCTATATTGTAATGTTTAGGGAATAATGACGAGAAAAAAAAAATTCTGTGTAAGTTTAGTGCAGACATAACCACCCACTTTTTACCCAGTGTTTTCCTCCCAAGATTGGTTAAATTCACAGAGGTGAAGCCCACAGATAAGGAGGGCCAGCATCACTCTATTGGTTGAGTCTGCTTATTAAATATCACATCATATTATTATCCCCATTATATAGCCATTGAACATTGCCTATAGGAAGTATTGCCCCACAGCCACACACTTACACACTTTGGGCAACACAATTAGTATTGCCCAAAAATAGGGTTACAACAGGACCAGATAGTAACAGAATGGATATTTAATATTAACTAAAGTTACCACATTTTTCACCCCAGTTGCTAAAATTCTTAGTATGACAGATGATTTTGTGCCACTACTATGCAAAAGAGGTGGTCTGCAATACATAATGTGGATGCTAAAAACACAATAGGTCCTCAGTGGAGATTTGAGAATGATTGAAAGAAGAGTCAATTTTCTGAAACATTTTCTTTTCTAGGGCAATGCAGTACTCAAAAGTATTATCCTTGAAAGTACATAACCAATACATGTTACATAACATTAACCTGTTAACATTACTAGCAAAGTAAAATGTAAAGAGCACATTCTCTTACTAGTATGTGATCACTGGAAGAACATTTGAGGTCACTCCTTCCATACCCTCTCATAACAGTGTGGTATCCTTAAGGTAGAAGAACACGCCAATTTACTACTCTTACTTTTATGTAGAAAAATAGTTTTAAAAATCCAAACAAATTGAAGAGAAAAAATGCATTCAAGTTTTTTAAAAAACCATAGATCTGAACAAGAATGAATAAAACATCATCTAGTGATAAGGGATGGTAGTTAACTCAATGGTTTTATAGGAGGTTTGTTATTTTTAATCACAAGGCCTCATATATTGAAACGAAAACTGAATAGGAAACATATTTTCTTTTGATTTGGGTCAAAGGGGTCCTGAGGCAGAGATTTAAAACTCCCCAGTAGATGCTGAGTTTTACAGTGGTTGGCAAAGTTATTCGCATACAACCATTTAATTAATGGGTGTTTGACTTGAAAATAGAGAAAACAAATGTAATAAAAGTATAAATCACTCATAGCCCTTTAAAATTTGTGTGGGCTCTGAAGTAAAAGTCTCTTTGTCCTCTTTAATTCTAATATTTTTTCTCTGTGCTTATGCAAACATACACATGCAAATGTATATATCTTTTAAAAAAGGGAAGAGGCATGCAAAACACATTGATGTGCAAGTTTTTTTAATGTAATATATTATGTACACCTTTTAAGTCCACACATCTAAAGTTATATCACTGAGGTAACTACTTAGTATATTACAGTATTGGTGTTCTCTAATTTACCTAGTAAATGTCCCCTATTGACAGATTTCTTTTGTTTCTAATTTATATCATTATAAATAAAGCTAGAGCTTTATTTATAAAGCTGTAATCTCCTTTTAAATGTTGTGAACACTTTGAAACTGTCTTAATTATAAGAATCAAAACATCTCGAGTGTAATAAAAGGTAATAATTAAAAAATGTATGGGATCAATAGGAAGAAAACAGAGGGATGAGAGATACACAAGAAGAAGACACTTTGTTGGTCAATAATCGGCAGAGAACTTGGTACATATTGCTTCTCTATGGAGCTGTCAAAGCATTCTACATGTGCTATTACAGAGGAATAGGGTAAGACATTTAAGCCTCATGCCATGGGCCCTTTAAGATCCTAAACATGACATCTCATTCAGGTCTCAGGTCTCAGTGTACACTTTCAAGTATACTTGGCTTGGGAATGGTTATAACAGTGAGAGATGTTCATTAGGTAGACTATACCTAATGCCAGATAGTTAAGGCTACAAGTTCCCAAGACAAGATTTCTGTTTGGTTTTGAAAGCAATGAAGAAAAAGTTCTCATATCTCCTACGCTACTCAGGTAAACATAAGCTTTAAATGTCAGTTTCCAAAATATAAAAATAATACACTTTATTATTAATGGACCAAGGTTTATCTTGAAGATTCCATTAACTAACATGGTATAATCATTTTTCTTTTTTTTTTCTGTTTTATTGCTATCATTCCAACCTAGAATATTTTCCATATTTTATATCACGTTTTTCTCCAACAATTTGCAAAGCAAAACAAAACAAAAGTCCAAAACTCCAAATAGAACTTTACTGCAGAATAGAAATAACTCTTTATAAATTTAGATGAATTTCAGAAAAAAGTCTGGAAAAGACAAATTTATTTTTTTAAAACTGCATGTGGAGTTAGGCATTGCCAAAATTTATTTTAAATGAATTCTGGAACATTTTAAATCTACGTAAACTTCACCTAACCTTATTCATGGTGACTGTGATAGGTATGAGTCCTCTAACTTTTCAGTTGATTTTTTTTAGTTTTGCACGTTTCTTCTACCATTGATTTTATTGTTTATGTCAGATTTCAGATGGCTGTGATTTTTCTCAAACTACTTAGTAAATTTATGTTAAGGAATTGAGGCATTTGTTTATTATTAGCCTGCTTTCAAGTTCATAGTTGAATTATCTGTATATTATCATCAGATAGAGACCATAGGATATAGTAAGGATTAATTAGCTTCTTATCCATTGGCTTCATAGACAAGGAAACACAGAAGAGCTGCACTTGAGAATATCAAATATTAGATTATGGAAATATCTGCATTATATTGATCTTTTAATTTTTATAATATTGGTTTCAATTTTATGGCTAGAGAATACCATATGCAAATTCATAGCCAACTTAATAGATTTTCAATAAGTCTACATTCTAGTTATATTTTTATTTCTTCCTGAGAGAATCCAAGTCCATAGGGGTCCATTCAGTGTAGGTCTTCCTACCTCAGGGGCATAAATGAATGAATGGAAACAATCACAATAAGTCATGCTGGCTGATGTTTACAATCCTTCTATTTAATAGTGTATTGGTGTAGACACATTAATAAAAATTCGAATTCATAAGCCTCCACAGATTATGTGATTTAGTTATTACACATTACAGACTTACACTTCGAATTCTGTGTTTCAAAGAATTGATTCTTTGAAATTTGTACAATATTGTACAAAATAATTTATACGCTGGGGAAAGGTCACCCTTTTCAATAAATGGTGCTGGGAAAACTGAATTGCCACACGCAAGGAATAAAAACTGGACCCCTATCTCTCACCATACACAAAAATCAACTCAAGATCGATTACTTAAATGTAACACTTGAAATTACAACAATACTAGAAGAAAACCTAGGGAACACTCTTCCAGACATTGTTCTAAGCAAGGAATTTATGACTAAGACCTCAAAAGCACGAGTGAAATAAAAAAAAAAACCAGACAAATGGGAATTAATTAAACCAAAAAGCTTCTGTACATGAAAAGAAATAATCAACAGAGTGAACAGGCAACCTACAGAATGGGATAAAATACTTACAAACTTTGCATCTGACAAAGGACTGATATTCACATACGAGGAACTCAAAAAACTCAACAACAACAAACAATCTCATTAAAAAGTGGGCAAAGAACATGGATAGATGAATAAACATTTTTTCAAAAGAAGAAGTACAAATGGCCAATAAGCATATAAAAATGCTTATTATCACTAATCATCAGAGAGATGCAAGTTAAAATCACAATGAGATATCATCTTACACCAGTCAGAATGGCTATTATTAAAAAGATGAAAAAATAACAGACATTGGTGAGGATGTGGAGAAAAAAGAATGCTTTCACATTGTTGGCGGGGGTTTAAATTAGTACTGCCTCTATGGAAAACATTATGGAGATTACTCAAATAACTAAAAATAGAGCTACCAGTTGATCCAACAATCCCACTACTGGGTGTATACGTGAAAGAAAAGAAATCAGCATATAAAAAAGATACCTGCACCTGTATGTTTATCACAACTCTATTCACAATGGCAAAGATATAGAATCAATCTAATTGTCCTTTGACAGATGATTGGATAAAGAAAATGTGGTTTATATACAAAATGGAATACTATTCAACCATAAAAAGGGATGAAATCATGTCTTGCAGCAACATGGATGTAACTGGAGGCTTTTAAATGAAACAACTCAGAAAGAGACAGACAAATACTGCATGTTCTCACTCATAAGTGGGAGCTACATAATGTGTACATGTGGACATCGAGTATGAACTGATATATATTGGAGACTCAGAAGGGTGGGAGGGTGGAAGTGGGGTGGATGATGAGAAATTACTTAATGGATACAACATACATTATTTGGGTGATGGATACCACTGAAAGCCCAGACTTCACCTCTGCAAAATACATCCATGTAGCAAAAATTGCACGTGTAGCCTTTACATTTATATACGTTTTAAAACAACAATAATTGTCACTAGTTGTCCTTAATCTGGTCTTATGGTCTCCTGTTTGCCAGTGTCACCAGCACTCTCAATTTTAATTTTTAACCTGTTCTATCTCATTACGCTATTTTACCTCTCTGGCTCTTCTAAATCTTTTGAGTCGTTACTCATTTTTTAAATAATTCTAATTTGTTTTATGTAACACCATTCAACGATAAATGTTTACTAATGGACTCAATGCTATAGTATTTCCAGTTGGTTTCAAGTGAGTATTATAGTTAAAGCTGTCAGTTTAGGCCATCTAATATTTGAATTCCCTCTTCGTGGAATGCCCCATGTTACTATCTTCATGGAAGGCAGGAGTGGAAAGTGCTCAGGGAGTCCCTGCGGCTGATGTGCAAGCAAATAAACTAAATTTCCTCAGTCCTGCCTCAGAGACTCACTGACAACAGCAGTAGTCATGGATGGACTGAATCCTGGGACAGAAGGAGTGATGTTAAGGGTGGGGTCCAGCAACCAGTGTTAATGGTATTGGAGGTACAAGCCACAGCATTTAATGTTTAGCAGTGGTATTCTCACTGGACCAGTTCCACAACCTAACTTTACACATTGTTCCTCGTGTGAGTAACTCATACCAGTTCTCTAACCCCCCTGATGGGTCTGTAAGCTACTCAGTAGCTGTTAATAAACTTTTCTGCTTAGTAATGTTAGCAACTTGGCTAATTGGTCTCAGTCTTTATAAAACATTTGGAGTGACTATTCTCTACTCCAGGGCTCAGCAAACATTTCCTGTAAAGGGCCAGATAGTAAATATGTTTGCTTTTTCGGGTAATATGACCTTTATTGCAACTATTCAACTCTGCCATTGCACTGCAGAAAGAGTTTACAATAATAAACAAATGAGCACAGTATTTTCTAATAAAACTTTATGTATAAAAACAGGTAATGAACTAGATTTGGCTTGCAGGTTGTAGCTTGTGAATGTCTGCTTTACTATGTTTATAAGAGATCTTATAGTAGACTGGACTCATTGAATCTGTTGGTTGAAATTATGCCATCCAACTGTATCCATTCCTGCCTTCTCTTTGATCATCATTTGCTAACCCTAAAAATGCTGTAACCTTTCTAAGACTTAGTCCCATGTTAAGATTATTAATTATGCTACTCTACTTCTAACTCTTAAAATAAGTGTTTAGCTTATGAGTTCATAAAAGGCAGTCTCTCTTTTATAACAGAAATATAATTTCTAAAATTCTTTTAAAATATAATTTATCTTTGAATGGGGAAATATAGATGACAGTACATTCTTATATAAAAGACTATTTTGAATTTTAAAATAATGACATGATAATTAGATGACAATTTCAATTTTATGAGTCTGCTGTCTCTAGAAGTAAACTGGGAGCATGCTATATAAACGAGGATTATGAGAACCATTGATGATATGGTACTGTCAGTTTAAGGAACAAGATTGCTATGTAATTGTAAAAGAATCAACTTTTTGAAACATAGGTTGGGATTTCTGTTACAAGTCTGTAATGCTTAATTAAGTCATATGATTGTAGTATCTTAAGACTGATCTTAATATGATTTAATAATTAAATTAAATATTTATTAATGTGTCTGCACTAACATACTAATTGCCATGAATAAAAAGTAGCATCATTCCTACCTTCAGATCAATGAAAGTTTAGTGGAGAGATAGACATTTAAGGGAGCATATAAATATGAATTCCTTAATATTATAATAAGGGTATATAACAAGAGCTATTGGACAATTGAACATCTAATACTGCCTAGAAGATAGAGCTTTTACAGAGGATTCCTCTTAGATATGGAGTATGGAAATACTTTTCTAGAAAGATAAGGGCAAGAAGAGATTTCAGGCATCGAAAACAGCACATTGACAGAATTTATTTAATATAGCTCAAGCTATGCCACCCAGGGAAGAAGTTGAATAGGTCTTCTAATGTTGTATGCCAAGGAAAGAAGATTTAATTTTTTCTGGAAGGCAACAAGGAGTAATTAAAGGATTTTGAGAAGCAGACTCACCTGCTGTGTATCCTTCTATTGCAGACTGAAGTGCATCCCCCTAAAATTTACATTTTGATTTGACTTCATTTGGGGACAGAACCTTTATTTAAAGAAGCAATTAAGTTTAAATGAAGTCATAGGAGTGACCCTCTAATTGATTAGGACTTGTGTCCTTTTCAGAAGAGAGACACCAGGAAGGGGATGTGTGCAGAAAAAGGGCCTGTGGTAATGCAGCAAGAAGGCAGTTATCTGCAGGCCAAGGAGAAAGGCCTTAGAAAGACCTAGCCTTGCTGGCATCCTGATCTTAGAGGGTCCAGAACTGTGAGAAAATAACTTTCTATTGTTTAAGCCAAAGAGTCTGTGGTACTTAGTGCTAACAAACTACTATACTCTCTTTATTATTTTTCACAGGACTTATTAGAATGTGACATTCTATATGTATTTTATTGTCTACTATCTTAAAATACACATTTCATCAGAGAAGGGGCTTTTTGTTGTTATTACTCACGGAAGCATCCACAATGACTAAAATATTGCCCAGCACATAGCTGGTATTATTTTAGTATTTCTTGAGTAAATGAAGAGAAGCCACATGGAATATGAATTACAGTCAAAACAGTTCAAGATGGGAAGCAGGATACTCACTAGTGGCAATCATAATTCTCAAATGTGAGATTATGATGCCTGATTAGACATTCTTTGAGACAGGAATACAGAAAGAGGTTTGGAGAAGATAAGGAATTCATTTCAGAGCATTTCAAGTTTGACATGCCAGTAAGATATCCACATGAAGCTGTCTAGTTAGCAGTTGGATATGTGGCTCTGGTGTTCTGATGGGAGAACTTGGCTGGATGTAAACATTAGAGTCATGAGCAAATAGTATTAGATAAAGCCATGGCCAAAATTGAGATTTCCCACAGGGAAGTTAACTGCAAAGGCTGAGAATGCATCCTTTTAAAATTCCATCTACAGGGAGGGCAGAAAAAGGACATAAGTTTAAGGAACCAGAGAGGTAGAGAGCAAGGAGGAAGAATAACCAGGATTTTAACGAGTGATCATTTCTTTTCAGGAAAATGTATGTATAGTTAATATAAAGAAGAGGATATCTAATTAGTCAATCTTTCAATTGTAAGGGGAACCTTCTGGGAAAATTTCTGTAACATGTTTTAGTCTGACTTGAAAATAAAAAATAAGAAATTACTTTTTATTAGATCTGGAGAGATTATGTGATCTCATTACGTTGGGTTAGCTATAGAGGAAGTGCATTTAGAAGGTTCAGCTACAGTCCAAATGACTAAATCCTCACTTCAGAAAACTTGAATTCCTTTAAGCCAAATGGACAGTGGATAAATCACTTCATGTATCTATTTAAAATCAGAATTATTCTTTCAATGTGTTTATAAAATTCTATCATAGGACTAACTATGAAATTCTTAAGTACCAAACCTCATAAAAGCCACTTTCTTAGATTGATGTTCACAGCATATAATCTGGAGAAGGCCAGCTCTCTCAGATAGAAGGATGAAGCAAATGAAAATAGACTCAGTGAAGAAAGAGAATAAATGCTTTGAGTAAGTCAGTCAAGCTTGGAGACACGAAAATCAAAGGAGTTTCATGAAGAGTATCTCATGAGGTCTGTCTATGTCAGGAACTCTAGACAAGATCCTTCTTTGAAGACCCAACAAGAATTCACTCCACCTGAGATGGATATTTGGATACTGTCCTTTTGGAACTCCTACACAAGTTGCCTTGTGAAGGCACGAAATGTCTTAATTGTAAGATCTTTTCTTTCCAAAGTTGACCCATCTGTTTTCCTGCCAGCTTTGCCTTGCATTTTCCCATTTTATTAATACATTATTTGCTGATGACATTCGGCCAGAATTTTGTGAAAATTCAATTACTTTTGTTTTCCTGGTCCTTTTCTGCCCCTGACATCAAACCTGTCATTTCTACAGAATTTTACTATTTTTACATTCCATGAACCCATAATCTTGACTTCGTCCCTAATTCTTGCCCCATATTAAATTATCTTAGTATTTTTAGTCTTTCTACCTCTCTCACATTTTGTTTACAATATCTGTTCATTGTTAGTCATCTAAGAGTAGACTTCCATTGAGGTTATTTTGGTAAGTGTTTTTCAAAGACACCACTACATAAAATGTGGTAGACAAGTAAAATTATTGTTGGCTCTTTGCCATGAGAAAAATATACAGAGTTTTCCACAAATAACAACTCAGACCTCATAATGTTTCTGTCAAATGAGGTGTGAAACAATCACAGATATACATCAACCAACAGAGTGAGTATGGGTGTTTTATTTTACCGGAAACATGATAATACCTATGATTTAAATCATGAAACTCTGAATGTTTGAGTCCATGGATTAATCAAGTATATTTTTTATAAATTCCAGGCAAAGTTTCAAGGGTATTAGTGGACCTGTGTTACTAATAAACTATTAGTAACACCATAATATTTTTATAATTGGAATATAATGCTTATAATTTTAGTGTTTCTGAAGACAGGGCTATTGAAACTTGTCCCAATAAATACCCCAACAAAATAGACTGACTATTTTGAATTGGAAAATATTGTGTAATCTCTGAAGTGTATCATCAGATTTTTTAGATTGCTGCAGTACTCCTGTTTTCTCTTCCAAATGTTTCCACACTTAACTATAAAGGATTCTTTGTTAGTATTTTTTATAGGAATTTGTATTGAAATGTTTGCCCTTTTTAAAATCAGAGATTCTTCAATAGAAAAATTTGAGTTTCCTCTGTGTTATCACATCACACCTGGCCCTTTATCACAGGCATAATTCATTTGTAGATACTATATCAACTTCTGGTATTTGTAAAATATGGGACTGCAAAGTAATACTTCTTAAATTGCTTGTTTTTATCATCTGATGACACTAGTTTTTAATGACACTCTGGGATGTCTACTCTGGATCAAGATGTTTTTCTTGGAATAATTTAAGAAAAAATTAAGCATGAGGCCATGTGTGGTGGCTCACACCTGTAATCCCAGCACTTTGGAAGGTCGAGGCAGGCAGATCATCTGAGGCCAGGAGTTCGAGACCAGCCTGGCCAACATGGTGAGACCCTGACTCTACTAAAAATGCAAGAATTAGCTGGGCGTGGTGCTGCATGCCTGTAGTCCCAGCTACTCAGGTGACTGAGGCAGGAGAATCACTTGAATCCGAGAGGCAGAGGTTGCAGCGAGCTGAGATTGTGCCACTGCACTCCAGCCTGGGCGACAGAGCAAGACTCCATCTGAAAAAAAAAAAGAAGAAAAAAAAAAGAAAGAACTGGGCATGAGGATTCTTAGAAGGGTCTTAGAGACTGGGCCAGTTATTTAAGGTTTTTTTAACAGCCTCTACGTAAAAGTCAGGTAGGTGGGACAAAGCGCACAGTCTCTAAGAAGCCAATGTAGTTCTTTCAGTTCTGAAGGAAGCCCATATATTGTTATACCAAACCAGGGAGTGAAGACTTTGAGGCCCCACTATGAGTGCCCTGATGAGTCGTGGTGATGGCCAGATAATCAAAAACTCAGACTTAGGGTGGTTTACTCTATCTAGACTGCCCAGAAAACTATGGTTCCTCGTCTCAAATCTCTCAACTGTCTTCCTCTTTTTTGCAGAATTCTACTTTCAGATGATTTTAAAAGCCATTTTAAATGTCATTTTCCTAAGAAAAATGAATAAAAGGGATTTATCCATATTGTCAAAGTTTTAGTTAATTTATACTTGAAGTTTACTACCCACAGTTTCAGAAGATCTTATGTAGTGTTCTAATGAAACGGAATTAAATTAGAGAACTCTATTTGAGATAAACGGGTGCAATGAATACAAGTTTCCTTTGTAGCTTCTGATCCTGCTTGATATATTTCACAATATCTGTCACATGTTGGCTTCTGTTTATATTTGTTGAATGAATAAAATGTTGATTGCTTACCTAAATAAAGCAATGCACAGGTTACTCAAATGTGACAGTAGGCAAAACTTTGACTTTTTTTTAATTTTAAAATTTTAAGTTAAGTAATTTTTTTCAGCTTTATTAAGGTATAATTTAAAAATTTTTAAGTCTATATATTTATGACATACATGTTTTGTTATTTTTATACATTGTGAAATGATTAAATCAAACTAATTATAGTATCTATTACCTCACATACTAATCTTTCTGTGTGGAGAACATTTAAGATCTACTTGAAAATCGCTATGGGAACAGAACTTTATTTTCTCAATGCAATTAATTTTATGCTATATATAGGCAGCTGAAATTTTGAGCAATATATTTAATACTTAATTGTTTCTGACATGTCACTGAGTCAGTGGCAAGAGTGACAATATCCATCCAGTCTTATGCACTAAAGAAAAGGAGAGAAATTTTAAAGTATTTTATTTTTTATCTAAGGATTGCTTCTTTCCAAAGGCAATATATAAGTTAAGATATTGAGGAACTCTCGAACCTAATATATCATACTGATATTCTTTTCATTCAAAATGTCCAATAACAATAGTTTTAATTTTTTACTGCTTATTATTTATTAAAGGATAGAGTTTATGTTATCAAAATTAAATCTGAACTCTGAGGAGCAATCCCAGGCAAATGTGAATTAGCAGGCAGCATCCCACCTAATGGAAATGTCAGCTGAATGTGAATAATTTCAGGTTCCTATGAGTGCTACAAATGAGAAGCTATTTTAGGGCCAACATTCAACTAAGGTGTTATCCCTATACTTCTGTTATGCTCTGAAAGAAGAAATGCATGGAACATAAATATCCAATTACAGAATCTACAGGGCAAATCTACTGAGCCCTGGGACTGCTAAAGTTGAATTCAGGCTACTGGCCTTGGGTAAATAAAAATTTAGCAAAGAGACTTAAAGTCTTTCTGGATATGAAACAAATGACCCTAAAAATTCACACATGAGCTAAGTTAAGTAAAGGTTTGTTTGTTTTGTGTTTAGAAGCAGGAATCTGAGAAGAGAGGAAATTTCAGGTCAAATGGTGGCAACACTTGGGAGTTTTTAAACTCCAGGATATTGACAAATATACAATGCTTCTCTGAGAGTTCTATTTGGAGCTCAGGAAGTGTAGGTGACCATTGATGTGGTAATGATAACAAATGCGCAAAACAATCTGCTCTATTTTTTGAACTTGAGACGTTTGGTTAGGAAGAAATGCAAGCTAAATGTTGAACTCTAAATTTTACCCATTGGGTATGATTGTTGAATGACATCTAGAGGTGTTTGAAGAATTATCATTACTTTTCTTGAGTGAAATACATTTTTGCAATGACTTTTAGTTTGGGAATAGACTAATACTATTTCCTAGTAGAAATGTTGGATACAAAATGCATTAAATTTATTTGCAAATGAAGTTAAACACAATCTGCAGTGTTGTATATTTATGTGCAGTGAGGCAGATGAGGATATACTTTAACAGGTGGTAAAACAGAGGTGCATTTGGTCTGAGGTTTTGAGAATTCCTGAAACTTATAGCTCTGAGTTCTCCACCTCTCTGCCATACTGAGAGTTGAGGTTGAGTTGGGGTTGAGTTGAGGTTGAGTAGGGTGGACTGAGTGTCCTGACTGCCCACACTTGAACCACTTCAGTAATTTCTGCAGAACTCAAATGCTTCTACTGCTAGCATTTGGAAGAGAAAGACAAAAACCACTTTTAATCCTGAAAATGGAGTCCTTGGCTTTCTTCTTGTTCCTCTTATCAACTCATTTAAAGCTAAGAAAAATTGTCTTAAATATATTATGTGACGGAAGGTAAAGATGACACCCCTAAAAAATCAGAAGAAAGGAATAAATGCTGTGTAAGAAAGAAATCACCAATAGTCACCCAACTTAGAGAAAACAGTCTCACTTCAGCTTCAAAAGCTGTAATGGTACCCTGGAACGTAATGCATAGGCAATAGGAAAATGAAGAAAACCAAGTAGAAAGTGATGTTTTATGGGTTTGTTATCTTTAGTACATAATTCACTTTATATGATGAATATATAATTCATTTTACTTTTAGTAAATAATGTATACTATATAATTCATGTACTTTTTAGTGTATGATTCATTTACTTTTATGTTTTTATAATTCACATTTTGAAATGGCTGTCTTTAAGAGCCAGTTTGCAAAAATTCTGTAAGTTGAGCAATTAGCTCTCTCTTCAGCAATCTGGAGTAGACCATTTACACATATACCACCCTCAGCCCCGGTCCCCACCCAACCCCAAGTGCAGATAAGGAAGGATACAGAGCTGGAGAGATAGAGCTCCCAGATTTTATGGAAAGAACCAATATGTTGTCTGGAGAAAAAGAAAATCTCCAAAGTGAGAAATAAGGTGTTTAGTCATGTAAGCCTCAACTTTGAGGTGGAACAAAACACCTTCTTTGCTTCTGATTATTATGATTTCTCTCAGAATCACAAGTGAGAGGCCATTCATGAACCACATTGAAGGAGTCACATTTTATAAGGTTATGTGAATTGTGGAAACAATACCCATGGCTCTCTAAGTTGATTTGAATTCACTAGAACAAATTTTGAAATGGAGAAAAAGGGCTTTTATTTGTGGTAGAAATTATGTTTTAAAATGACAAGTCCCTGACTGCTACCAGATCCCACTCTTCAGCCTGAAAATGAGCTCCTATAAATAAATGAAATCTGAGAGAATAGAATCAATTTCAGAGTGTTTGTGTATCTGCCATACTTATCTTTGTATGTTTCCTTAAAATCTTTCAGTGTCTAGACATATTTATTTCAGTAAATTAGAATATGAGTTGACTTCTATTTGTGAAACATATGAAATGATGTGAATTGGATGAAAAATGTGTTATCAATTAAAATTTCATTCATGAAATTCTATACAACATGTTCATAACATAAATAGCTGCTTGTTTTAATTTTCTCAAGTTAACCTAAATTAAAATGAATCCCAGTAAAACTGAGGCTGTAAAATATTTTATCATGTATTTCATGCTGATAGTAAATGCAGCAAAGTATGTGTAGAATAGCACACCAGGTTCGGACTCTAAATATTTCTTAAGCAGCATCTGTTACACAGACATTTATAAAGATTCTGCGTCAATATTGTATACAATCTAACTTAGGAGGAAGTTCTCTGATGTTGTCATTGTTGATTATTGTAATCCCAATTATCCTTCTCTGGCCTTGTTTATTTCTAGTTAATAGTGTTCCCTCTCATTTTTTTGTTTAGTTTATTTGCTGAATTTTTCATAATATCCCGTACATTCAGAGTTAAAAAAAAAATCAGCAAAAATGTCATATTTCTTTTTTAGTGTTATATATGACTTGTTTTCTTTTTTGCAATAAACTTAAAATGTATTGACTTTTAGAAATAATTGTGGTTAATAATAGGCGATTCTTTGGCACAAATTGATAGAAGTGTAAAGACTCTTTGTACAGGAAGTGCTAGCTTTATGAGGCGGTTATGTTTGCCTTTGAGCTAATATCCCACTTCAAGCTGAGAGTTCCCAGAAGTAATTCACATCTAAAGGGGGAGACTACTTCTAAGATGAATACATCTTGAAGCTCCAAAAGAATCAGCTTTAATGGTGGCATGATAGGCTATGGGGCTGCTATTTTGATAATGGGACCCTAGTGATAGCCACTTAATTGAACAACGTTGATAGTTCCCTATTACAAATGAGGCCTCACTTGTCTGAGACCCAATTCTGTGACCACTAAGCTGAACTGGCTAGAATCCAGTGAGGAGTGAGGTGGGGGAAAGGTATAAGAGCACATTAACAGAGGTTAGCCTGTTTGTCCTTCTGCATAATCATGTTAAATTGCACTTTCCAGGTCATAAAATGAGTTATTTCCTAATTGTTTTTTAGTTATCAATATACTTTTTAAATGATCTATGTTGCAGTGACCATGGCTACAGCTGATTGCTATTATGTTCCCATGGCTGGCATCGAAATACAGCTCTGGTTTCAAGACCAGCCTGGCCAACATAGTGAGACCCTGTCTCTACTAAAGTGGAAAAAAAAAAAGCCCCAGCCACTCAGGAGGCTGAGACAGAAGTACTGCTTGAGCCCTGGAGTTCAAGTCTTCAGTAAGCTACTATGACCTGATGGCACTGCATTCCAGCCTGGGTGATAGAGCAAGAGCTTGTCTCTTAAAAAAAAAAATGCAACTCTGTGAGGCTAACTGAAGAAAGCAATGGCTGATTTGTTGAATGCATATGTGGTTCCCTTTTTCTAGACAATGACAGCAATACTCATGCACAAGAATGTAGTTTGTGATGACTGCTCTTACAATAAAGTATTTTGTGTGTCTATATAAAGTATTTCACATAGCACATAAACTTTTATTTGTTCTAGGCAATTATCTGAGGCTCTCAAGTTCAAAGAATTGTGCAGATGTATCCCAAAATAGCATCTTCCCCCAAAGACCAAATGGTGATGATGAAGGATCCTCTTAGTATGCAACAGTTAACTATTCCTTATTCTCCCATGCAGCCAGGGAGGGTTTTTACAGACAATGATGCATAAATGAACGACAGTTATCATGCCATGTGGTGCAAAGTTGAGATATTCTGAAATAAGTGAAGTTGAGATATTTGATCCAATCCTAGAGCAAAGGTTCTCCAAGTGTCATCCCTTAACCAGGGGCATCATAATTACCTAACAGCTTGTTAGAAATACAAATTCCCTGGGCCCCACTCCAGACCTACTAAATCAAAGGCTCTGGGGCCAAGCCCCTGCCACCTGTATTTTATTAATAACAAGACTTACATAGTAAGATTTGAGATCCACTGCCCTAGAGCACTCCTTGCCATCAGGAAAAGGATAGAAGTTA
This sequence comes from Rhinopithecus bieti, assembly GCF_001698545.2. Classification (NCBI taxonomy): domain Eukaryota; kingdom Metazoa; phylum Chordata; class Mammalia; order Primates; family Cercopithecidae; genus Rhinopithecus; species Rhinopithecus bieti. The sequence goes on from NW_016807377.1 coordinate 793,017, forward strand.
GTTAATTGGCAGTCAAAGTATGTTAGCTATGAAAATGATCAGAGAGCATTGACCTAAGACAGGCTTAGATATTTACCTTTTCAGGCCACCTTATCTTGGATAGCTCAGACCTGGTGTTCTTTCTCTTTCCCCATGGTTGTCTCCTACTTGAGAATTCACTCTGGCTTAAGCCTCATCCTGGCCTTGAGGAGTCCAAACCTTGATTTGATCCCCAGTTCCTGCCATCTTATCCAGCTCTGATTCTGATTTACAGACATTCTGGCCTTATACCAGTTCTGCCCAAATCCCACAGAGCAAAACTTTAGACTCAGTCTCTCTGTAGTTTCTTCCTGCTCTATTGCCACAAATTCACCACTGTTTCTGAATACACTCTTTGCAAAGTTAAAGAGGCAACACCTGGCCATAGGACGGAAGAAGAGAGAAACCTTTCTCACTCACCTCTCTACCCAGTGAGATGCTAATAAATGTTTAACAGCTGATTATTTTAAAAAGCCCTGATTTGTAGTAGTTGATTTCTGTAGTGTAAATACTCCCAACATAGCTGATTCAAGTTGCCAATCGATGACACTGGTAGCTGCAATGACACCAAACACAGCTAGAGTCGGGAAGAGATGTGAACAATTGGCTTTGCAAGCCTGTGGGAGCTGGCTCCAGGACAGCACAGCCTCTGTTCCCACCCTCTACTCAAATCCCTGGAAAAAGAAGGTGCCAGCAAATAAATATTTAGTAAATGAATAAAAATGGGGAGATCAGTGCAAACCTTTAACCACCACCGGAAAAGCAACTCAAGGCATACGTGTCATTGGTGAGGAAACGTGGAATCTACACACGCACGTAGCACATTTTGCTTCACATTCTTTTCTAGGTTTGAAGAATAAACGGTTGACATCAGATTGCATAAACATTTGTCACATAATAAAAAACAGCTATGCTCTTGTAAATAGGTATTCTAACTCATCCCAAACTGATTCAGTGCATGTAATTTAATAGTTGTATATCATTTCAAAGCAGACATGGCCTATATTTTAACTTGTATAAGTGTTTGAACTTGTAATTGAAGTGAGATAATTAAGTTGCTGAGGCTGGCATGTGTAGACATAACTTTTTCCCGCTTTTTGGCTCTTCCTAATTAGGACATGCAATGTGATATGGAACTCACTATTTAATAGAGGCCTAGTCCATTTCATTTAAAATTATCAAGTGCTCATGTGCAAAGAAGTCATATTTAAAATTTTAAAATATTTATCAATAAAGACTTCCCCTGAACTGCAAAGGAAATTGTATTTATTTGCCAAATGTTTTCAGAATAAATGCTTATTCTTTAATACAATTTTAAAACATGATTTGAGAAGAAAGTTATACTTTCTTTTTTCCCCTGTAAGAGTAGGAGCTGATTTTTTATGACTTCAAAACATGTATTTTGAGTAGGAAACTTTTTGTTAACTTCTCTGCAATTAGATAATAGAAATCACCGCTGTTCCTCATTCCCCTGCTCGGTGCTTCCACTTTTTAAACGCTCCCCGTAGGTGTTCATGTTCACTGGTATTTTCTTTCAACAATTCCTGTAAGTTACCCTTTCTTTGTGGACAAGTAAGAGTTTGCAAAACTTTACACCCTTATTCTTCAATTAAATACCGACATGGAATGGTGGTGTCGAGCATGCTAATCAGCAGGACCTCCCTGTGGGAATCTGTGCTAGAAGACTGGTTCACATTGAAGGCAGACAGTGCTGTTGACACTGGCTGTCAAAAAGGTTTCACGTCTTTGAAAGGAAATCTTAATCTTCTTTATTCATGTGTGAACAGGTCCAGACCCCCATCCCGGGACTCATATGCATTGGCTGTTTAAACTACAGGTTGCTAGGCTTTGGGCTAGAGTCTGTTTGCCTGTGTCTAGTTCCCCCAAATGGATGAGGACTGAAAATTAAAATCCGTCTGACACAGACCACGGCTTTTCTGTCTCTGTTTGAAGAGACATGGCAACCTAGGGCGAAATGAAAAGGAATTTTATTGAGCGCAAAACCACTCGATGTTTAAATGTTGGAGGAAGGAACTGAATGGTGATTTGGGGTAACTCGCAGATTGTTTATAGACAGTGGGATGGCTGTCAATCAAGGCACAAAGGCAAAATTTGTGTCAGAAAAAAAAAAAAAGTGCTTTTCTAGTAGCTGAACTCTTGTTTCCTGTTAACAGTCTCAGCCCCAGAAATAAAAAGCTTTTTTTTCTTGAAGTTTCCAAGCACACAAATTTCAGAATAACAGAGATGCCTTACTGATCTGGGTGGCACAATTTAAGGCTAAGTTATGCCCGAAAGACCTCCTATGGAGTTTCTCTGTTGCATTTGAAATTTCTTTGTCTTGGTTATAACTCGTTTCTGCATTTTTCACAAATAGAAACAGAAGAAGCAAAGATGTAATCACCGATTGGAAATCATCAAAGATATTTGGGACAATATATACTGTACCACTTTAATAACCTAATTCAAAAGATCTTAGGCATACATTTGATTTTATTTTAGAATCCATTTCTTCCTAGAAATTAGGCATTTTCTTGAGTGCTCTTTTATAGCATTAAATAAACATTTTCATTGTTAACATTGGTAGTGTTAACAAAATATACATCTTTTGAAAATTAGCAATGCAAATTAGAATTTTCAAAATAAATTTTACCTTATGCTCCTAGAGAAATTTTAAGACATGCAAGTAATATATATTACATTAACCCTGGTGGGTAGTTAAATGTGTTTCTTCACTTAATGTAAGAAGCTCTAGATTTGAGATTTTATTCAATAATAATAGATTCCAATGGAATCTTGAATTCTCTCAGTATTTCCTAGACTTCTGTGTATTGATAGCAAGCTTTTCCTACATATATAAAGATAATAGGGCTGGCTCGCCTGTACAGAAAGGCACATCTGTTGGTGCTGTTTTAAGGTGATGGTAGATTTGCTCTGTTGCATAGATGCTTCAAACCAACTCTGTTTTCAATTGACACCATGCATTTGCCAAAGGACTGTTCATGGGTTTCATCCTTGGCAAGAGGAGCACAACAAGAGGAAAGAACATTAGCAAAATATTCTCTTGTTATTTTGGTTTTAAGGAGTACTCATTAATCATACTTGTTATTTCCTACCAACTCTGACTAGTTTGAGAAATAGTCAAAGGATGAGGTTGGAATAAAAAGTTAGGCAAAGCCAGATTGGAGAACAGTTCATTTCCCAGAAAGCTGAATCAAGTTTATGACTACTTCCCTTGACAGAAGTTTCTTCTCTAGTACTTCCTTGAGTAGATCAAAGCGTTGGTGAAATTTCTTGCTTTATGGCTGTGAGTAGGTTTGCCAGATGGGTAAAATAAAAGGTCTCTGATAACTGGAGAAATTTCATAGAAAGAGGCCTGTCATGGGGCAGGAGTGAGGGGGTAGAGGAGATATATTAAATATCCTAGAGGTACTTTGGTTGGCTTGAGCAACCATCAGAATCACTGGAAAATTGAATGGATATTTAATCCATCCCATCCTTTTTATCCAGTTTGGTCATTTTCACCCATAATAAGAATAACAGGGGAAGAATTGGAATCTTATGGCTGGGAGTCTTCTCCTAGCCCCCACATGGAGAGAACTAACACCCAGATTCCCTGACTCCTGTCTGTTTTCTTCCCACAGGCAAAGTCTTTCTCCTTAACCAAACTTCAGTCAGTGCCTCTGAGCCCTCTTCTCAACTAGGCCTGGACAGTGGGCTTCAGTGTCAATCCTATTGGGCCTATTGGGCCTACATCACTCAGTTTTAGCAAGAATCCTGCTAAGTCAGTTTAGAGAGTATCTCCTACCCTTGATATCTGCTACCCCCTCAATATCGAATTCTTCATTTCTCACCATCCCCCAATGATATCTGATCACTCTGACCTTCCTTTAGCAAAAATTCTGTTAACTAAGTTTAGCAACAATTCCCTCTGCCCTTGATGTCACCTCTTAATAATTTTATTATCCACTGAACATCCTCCCCTCACAACCTATTCTTTGGTTATAAATCTCCAGTGGTCCTTGTTATCTTTGTAATATTGAGCCTAGTTTTTACTAAAGTCTATTTTCCTCTATTGCAATTGTTCCTGAATAAAATCTATTTTTACTATTTTAACCACTGACCAGATCTAGTTTTCTGTAACACCAGTACCTCAAGCATCTCTATCAGCTATCCAGTGGGAAGAGATAAGAACATTCCTCGTCTATCCATGAAGTAGATAATTACTGGCTTCACTCCTCTGAGGAGGTCTGTAAGAATCTGGAAGTGAAGAAGTGAAGATAGGTTTCTATGCAAAGTCTCAATGTTGATTAAAAAAAAAAACTGCAAGATGGGGACTACAGATATTGCTAGAACCAGAACTGTAAAGAATTGCAAAACCTTGCAATTTTCCATAGCCCCTTCAAACCTCAAGAGTAAAGGAAATTTAATGGCCCAGGCATATATATTTCCTCAGGAACTTGGAACAGCAGAGTTACCATGTCTTCATGTTGGCATTTTGGATTATTAGTTTTGGCTAATTTAAGGTTATTAAATCCCCTTGAGCTTCAAGGAGGGCAAAAAAAAAAATCATGAATGTAAACGATGTTAATACAGTAATAATAATGTGGACTCCCTGGGGATTAGGAGGAAATATTTCAAATTCCAGAAACAAAAAGATTCTTGAAACAGATTCTTCTTTATGGTGTGTGGGGTGGGGGGAGTGTTGTAACAAAACTGTCTGCTGCCATTCAATTTTCTTGTTCCAATGCTATTACTACATCCTTCAGGAGTTTTCTCTGCTACCACTCATTCATTGCTCTCTAAAAACCATAATTTACTATGTTATTACAAAAGACTGGGAGAGGTTTGCATCCTTGGACAGGAAAACCACTCTTGTCTCATTACATTTGCTGTCTCTGGATCCACACATATCATCTTTCCCATTCTTAAGAAAATGGAAAGTGTTTGAGTGATGTAAAGACACTGATTTCCTGGGTTTCTCTAGATTTTTTTTTCTGGTTATAAATCAACCTTAAAAAATTAATCCAGCATTTGAAATTATCTATGACATTACTATTGATTCCATCCCATTTTATAAAGGTTACTTTTTCTCCAGCCTAGACATCCTAAAGACCTTCTGAGTAGCTACAATGGGGACAGAAATGAAAATCAAAATAAACTATCCTAAACTACAAATGCTAGAAAAGAAAAATTATATTAGTTTTTTCATGCTTCAAATCAAAGGCAAGTTATTTTTCTTAAAAACAAAACTGAATATGAACTTATGTATATTTCAGATTTATAGACTGTAATAGATAATTTTTGAACCAAAATGACAATATCACTGAATATACATCTATGGAAAATGACCTTGATCCCTCCCCACACATTTCCCCATATCCCCATCCCCAGCCAGAATCCTCTAAACAACAGGAAAGAGGACCAGAGCACAAGCATCTTGTCTTTGGTCAACCATCACATTTATTCCCTTAGTTGGTTAATTTTTTAGAGTTTTTTGACCCTCGGTATCTGTTTCTTATCATGGCTTCCATCGGTACTTTCCCCAGTGCCTAAGGCTTCTTTTGGTTTCCACTGTCTCTACTCTCACTCAGGAATTTCCTTAAAGTTTTGTTAAATAATACACTGGGCTAAGCATCAGGACCTAATATGGTTGGGTTTTCCTTGCTTTGTGAGACAATAGCATCATTTCTCAGATTCTACAGCTATCTAGTTGATCCTTACAGAAGTCCTGTTGAATACTGAAATGAGAACAAACATTCTTCCTCTATGTACAATGGAAAAAGGCATGAATAAATAACTCTGGTCTAAGACCTCACAACCTAATGACCCAACTCTCCCATAGATAAAACTTCAGACAGGGCCTTGACCTTTCTGGTTCCTTTCAGTCACAAGAACAGACTCATTTAAATGATTAAGTAGTGTCATCTTAATATTATCATTTTGGTTTTTGTCCAATGGAATACTCCTTCATTCCCCAGCTTGGGGTCACTTTAGGCTTAAAAGCTTTACCCACTCTACTCCCTGAAGCTGGTATTGGTTTGGAGTTTGTGTGGATGGGTGGGTGAGGGGCCAGTTGAAATTTGGGGTGTTGGCTCTTACTTCATGTGCCATTTCACAGGTGCACTGGAGATCTAAGTGGGAAACTCGGACCGCAGTTCCCTTAGTCTGGCAGCACATATTCAGACTGGCCATCCCAAGTCCTTTAGTATCTGGACTTCCAGATGTTCACACCTATCTGACCCAAGGGTTCAGAACATCCAGAGGTGCTGCATGGGCTTGGATGTATTTTATAAGTTCCCAAGTGATTCTAATTGAGACAGAACAGGAACCCCTCTTAGGGGCCTGTGGGACCCCCAAGCATGGAAAAAAGGAAAATCTTGGGTTCCTCCAAGTGAAATTCCAGGCACCTAGCTGGACCTGAGAAGTAAATGAGCAACTTAATAAGCTAAAAGGTAATAATAGCTTAAAACAATAGCCAAGGAAGTTAAGGTCACAAGATGTTTGGTTCCCCCGTAGAAACTAAAGGTAACATCTTAACACATGTCCCTGAATTGTCTTTGAAAACCTGGATTCCCCACTGAAGAGATCCACTGGCACATAGACCTCAGATGAGGGGGAAACTAAGGACAGAACTCTGACCACTGTTCTTCGTTCTAGATTTTTTTCTAAGGGGCCTGGAGGAGGTCATGCCCACCAGCCAAAGCTAACATTTTTTTCTGTTGACCCCCAATTTTTAGACAAAGCTTCACTTCCTTATCCAATTGCAAATCAGAAAATCTTTGAGTCTACTTCTGGCCTGCGGGCTCCCACTTCAAGAGGTCAAACCAACATACAGCCTCCATGTGTTGATGTATGACTTTGCCTGTAACCTCTACCTCCACTCCCTTAAAAAACTCTTACCTGTAAGCCATTGAGATCAGCTCTTAAGAATGAACTGCCTAATTCTCCTTGCTAGGTGCCCTGAGATAAATGCCTCGCCTTCTCTCATGGCAGTCCTGATATCAGGGTTTAGTTTTGCTGTGCCAGGCAGGCTGACCCCAGTTCACTTTGGTAACACAGTCTGCAGTCATACCTGAGATCTGTGGGTTTAAACCCAACTCAGGAAACATTTTTTATCCCCATCCTTTACCCTCCACCCTTGTACTTCAAAAAGCAAAATCACTCTATGTTCTATGATATGGTCATCTCTAAACCACCTACTATATATGTATATATTTTCTGAGACACAGTCTTGCTCTGTCTCCAGGGCTGGAATGCAGTGGTACAATTGTAGCTCACTACAGCTTTGAAATCCTGGGCTCAAGGGAGCCTCCTCCCTCAGTCTCCTGAGTAGCTGGGACTGTGGGTGCATGCCACCATGCCCAGGTAAATTCTTCTTTTCTTTTCTTTTTCTGTTTTTTTTTTTTTTTTTTTTTTTTTCAGTAGAAACCAGGTCTCGCTGTGTTTCCCAAGCTTACCTACAAAACTTTTTATTACTAAAGAGAGCACCAAACATCTCATTCTAAAATATCTGTTTTCAGGTTAATAACGATCTCTCCACCTTCCCATAAAAAGGTGCATGTTTGAAGTCTGTGTTTGAATATTTAAAATGCTGGTTTGGGTAGCTTTTTCTAAAATAAATGAACAGTCACATTTAGAGAAAGTAAATTGCTTGCAACTTTGAACCCCCTGCCTTACTCTGACTTTCACTACTTCAATTCGTTTTAACTTAGTAATATTTTTTTGAAGTTATGAGACCTGGCATCAGTAAAGGTACTCCAAAACCAATAAATTTATCTCTGGGTGCAGCAAAAATAGCATAGTCTTCTATCCATTAAGGAGAAGTGAAGCTGCATTATTTTGGCTCCTATAAAGCAAAGGAAGACAAAGAGAAATCATCAGTTTAATTGTAAGTCACGGAGACACCATATTTGACCAAGAAGCAATATCCACATGTTTTACCCAATAAAAACGAACACCAGAGGAACTGTGACTCCTTTAAATCAAATGTCCTTACAGATGATCTTCTTAACTGGTAAAAGTAATTAAGATTAATTGTCTAGGAATACCAAGGGAACTTCACATGCTATAATAGCCTTTCTGCAAATGTCAAAAGAGTGTAAACCTTGTTTTCATTTAATAGAGTGTCCTCTAAAAGGTATTTTGAATGTGGGAGTAAGTGCTCTGTTAAAGGCAGCATCTGTGCTGTTTATTTTCCCAAATGTGGGTTTACAAAGAGCATTTAAAATACCTCAAATAAAGGCAAAGCATTAAATATTCTCATATACAGACAGACATGGTTCTTTCCATATGGTACTAGGCTACATATGATTTCAAAAAGCATATAAATCACTGGCAAGTTTGAAAATTGATTGATCATAACTTCACAGACAGATGAACTGAACTGTTCAAACACTCTTTTTGGTAAAAACCTCAAATGAGAATTCATGATTTGTCAAATTGGGATAGTCCTAGAAAAGAAAATACAATCGGAGATCCACTGAGTTCAAAAACAAAATGGAAACTGTGGTTCCTGGCAGAAACAACTCAAGCCGGATATATTTTATAGAGCAAATCAAGATCTGGCTTCTGGTTAAGATGACATCAACATAAAAAGAATGAATCTAGGTCATGGGATGTCTGAGCAGGCCTTGTCAAAGGAATGCAGGCCACAGAACACCCGGCCATTTATTGCATTAAGGCAGCTCATAACATGACATCTCTTTCCCAAGCTTTCCTTCCTCTCTGTCTTCTTATTATAACCCCTCTTTTGCCGACAGACATTTGCTTTTTTGCAAGAATAAAATTTGATGTTTTCAGAGATGGTTGGGTTTAAGCCTAAAGTCATGCCAAACCCAACCCAGAAGGCACTTCCTCATCACAAAGTGATGCTTTTTTTCTGTGTGAGCCAGACTGCTCATTGATCCACAAAGAAACCAGCCAAGTATTTCATAACATTTTTGAAAAATGCTGTACATTACCAGGTGCTTTTATGACAACAAGAGACCTAAACAATGAGCTAATCTTTCTGAATCCATGAACCTGTAGAGCCAGCTCAATCTGCAGTGGCAACCTGTAGATTTCACACAAAGGCTAATTGTTCTTCTTTTGTGATCATTGTGCATCTTGTTATTTGAGATGGAGATATTATTTGACAGCTGTCTTTTATTTCTCTAACTGTGTACAATAGAACAGCTTATTTCTGAAAATGAAGAGAGCTGAATGGTCTCAGATGGTCCACCTCAATTTCAAGAATGAGGAAGGATTGGATGAATTCGTCTGTAAAGGCTCAAGGTGACCATGCTTTCCAGGCCCTCCTTTTCAGGTTGTTGTATGGTTGAGCATAGTTCTTTTTGTTTTTCCTGATCTAGTCAATGCTGAGAGCATAATTCTTTGTGGTTTTTCACAAGTATACTATTCAGCCCTTTCAGCCACACACAAGGCATTGATGAGTAAGGAATCCTCTCCTGGCTAAGTAATCAAAAAGGGGAAAAAACTAACATAAGGAAAAATGGAAAGTTGTTTTCAGTTCGGAAAATGTGGATATGAAATAGAGAGTAATTCCACATACTGGCATTTACCTTGTGACCGTGCCAGGCACAGACTTTTAAGTGTTTTATATGCATTATTTATTTTAGTTCATAAAACACTGATGAGGTAGACACTTTCTTTCCATATTTTATAGATGAGATAAATGAAGTATAGAGGATTATGCTCTCTAGCATGACATTCGAGATCATGCTAGTGAGGAATGGAGCCAACAATTTTTTTTTTTTTTAGAGACAAGGTCTCGCTTTGTCACCCAGGCTGGAGTGTAGTGGCATGTCCATAGCTCACTGCAGCCTTGGACTCTTAGGCTCAAGCGATCTTCCCAACTCAGCCTTTTGAGTAGCTAGGACTACAGGTGCATGCCATCACGGCTGGCTAACATTTTACTTTTTGTAGAGATGGGGGTCTCTCTATGTTGCCCAGGCTGGTCTCAAACTCACAGCCTCAAGTAATCCTGCCACAGCCTCCCAAAGCAAATTTTGCAAAAAGCAAAGCATTTTGTCATGAGGACAAAATAAGATAAAGCAAAATTTAAACTTCTGTCTTAATAAATAGTAGCTATCAGCATTTTAGAAGCAATAACACAATTATCTCTGAAAGGGAAAGAGTGACAGTATCATTGTCGAGACTATTGTTACCGAAAGCTTGGATTTTTCATTCGTTCCTTTAAAGACACATGACTCTGGCTGGGTACAGTGGCTCACGCCTGTAATCCCGGCACTTTGGGAGGCCAAGGTGGATGGAGCACAAGGTCAAGAGATCAAGACCATCCTGGCCAACATGGTGAAACCCCGTCTCTACTAAAAATACAAAAATTAGCTGGGCATGGTGGTGGGCGCCTGTAGTCCCAGCTACTCGGGAGGCTGAGGCAGGAGAACCACTTGAAACTGGGAGGTGGAGGTTGCGGTGAGCCGAGATCACACAACTGCACTCCAGCCTGGTTACAGAGTGAGACTTTGTCTCAAAAAAAAAGAAAGAAACACACAAAAAATAGACAAATGACTCCATAGAGAGTATTACCTTTGCAAAGATGAATGAAACACCACTGTCAGCAGAGGGACAGACAAGGAAAAACTAACAAAAGTTTGCATTTAATTACAAATTACAAAGTGCTAGGAAAGACAAGAATTGAACCATGCAAGCATCCTACTGCTTCTGTGAAAGAGAGCGTAGGGCACCTTCTACAGGCCCAGCAAGTGTAACCCAGCACTGTTTATCTTCATGGACCCTACTTGTGTACTTGCTCTGTAGAAGTGATTGGATCTGTTTGCCTTCACAACAAAAGACCAATCATATTATATTTTACTTGTTGCTTAGAATGACTAGGGGACTCGTCATTTGATCTTTCTGTACAAACTAAAGTAAACTTATGAACCTGAGTTAATCTTCTCCTTTTGACAGTCATACACTTCAGCTCCTTTTTCTCCCTCTAATTGTCATTGACAACTCAGAGATCTTAATCTCTATCAGAAGTTGGAAATTGGTATTTTGAAGCAAGGGTGTGTTCCTGCCATCCATTAAAATGTAAGGTTTTGAAACCATTTATTCTCCTGATGATTTGTACAGGGTTGTTTTTAGGTTTTCTGATGAGTCCTGCCTGAACTGGAAAATTAACTATGTGTAGTAATATATACACTGACATGCTAGGCTTTTATTTATTCTTATCACGAAACAAAGAAATGAAATGCAATAATAGATGATTCACAGATTATAATAAATAACAATGAATGCATATTAGTCCCTGCATCAGACTTCCTATTGAAAGAAAAAGAAACGGTGCATCTATGGTTTGAATAGAGTCGCTTCAAAATTCAGGTGTTGCCAATATAATAGTATTAGGAGGTGAAGCCTTTCAGAGGTGTTTAAGCCAAGAGGTCTGCTCCCTCATTTGGGGATTAAGGCCCTTTTAAAAGAGGCTTCACACAACATTTGGCTAGATTGCCCTTCTGCCTTCTTCCATGTGAAGAGGTAGCAAGAAGGCCCTCACTAAACCAAATTCTGGTGCCTTGATTTTGGACTTTCCAAATTCCAGAACAGTGAGAAATCAATTTCTGTTCTTTATAAATTACCCAGTCTCAGGTATTTTTGTTGGAGTAGCACAAAACAGACTAAGACAGATGTCTTCCGAAAAATTATTTCTCTGTTATTTTTTTCTAAACACTCATCCTTGAGTTTGAACAAGAAGTTGATCCGATGCTATATTAATAAGTTTTAAAATAGCCAATATCCAACTTTATCTTGTAGCAGAATGCCTTACACCCTAAATATAGGCTCAGTACCAAATCAAGGACCAATAGTTGTTCAGAAATTCTATGATGGGCTGAAAGGAGCCACTTAGGAACTACAATTGGATGGCAGGGGATCCTGAGACTTTTCTTGAAGCCGTGTTCATAATCACACCACTTTTATTTCACTATATGTTTGTTGGGTTAGATGGGGTGGCACAGACTAAGATTACTGAATTTACTGTCCAGCCTAAATTACTTCATAATAACGTAACTCTCAGGGGTTCAATGTGTGGCAGAAGTTATAAATGAGAGGTTGCAGAGAATGTTATCACACCACTCTGACACTGATATTCTCAGGTGATGTGTGCTTTCATGTGGAATGGCACCAGAGTTATATGAAGAAGAATGCTGTAAACTGTAACAAGTTTGTGCAGACAGAATAAGGACATTGGGACAGAGTTGAAGTCTTACCAGAAGCATATGATCTGATTTTCCTTGGCTTTGCTGGACCCTGCCAAGTGTAATGTATCAAGAATGTTCAGTAATATATTTTTATTTCTTTTTTGAGATAAGTTATTTGAGTTCTTCTTTTCTTTCCTTCTCCTTCTCCTTCTCCTTCTCCTTCTCCTTCTCCTTCTCCTGCTCCTGCTTCTGCTTCTGCTTCTGCTTCTGCTTCTGCTTCTGCTTCTTCTTCTTCTTTTTGAGATGGAGTCTCACTCTGTCACCCATCCCAGTGTGCAGGTGGGCCCCCAGTCTGTTGAGGGCATGTCCAGACAAGGACCTGGGCAGGTTCCCTCATCTGCACAAAAGCATTTGATATAAACACTTGTGGGGCAGGTCGGAAACTCTCTGGGGATCCTCCCTTATCTACCTCCTGCATCTATGATTTACACATAGGTGGCAGTTTCTATCTTTGAGAATCACCTAAAATCTTAGATGATCAGGTTTCTTCAGTGCAGGTTGGTCATTTGAGTCATGGGCTCATGGATTTGTGCTCTAAGTATGCTTTAGGATTTTCTTTATATTTATCAAATGTATAACCTGCCATTATTGATTCCTTTATATCACCTGGAGATCTTTAATCATTTTATTAATATATTAAGCTAAATTGCCAAGAATGTCCTAAGCACTGTTAACAACAAGCTGGTAGGAAACCTGTATTCACGTCTATGAGTAAGAAAGAACAAATTGAATAAGCACATACTTAATAGATAATCATGAAAGAGACAGTAATAACACAATGAAAGAAGAGGCTTTGGAGTCAGATAGATCAGAAACTGAATTCTAGCTCTGTCTTTTACAAGCTGTGTGACCTTTTAACAATGTTATCTCTTATGGTTGATGTGAAAATCAAACTAAGTGACATGTAGAGACAGATTGGGCACTGAAATCAGTGTAAGACTCAGATGTTATTTGCTAAGTTCAGGTTCTATAGCAACAAAATTAGGGTAAAGTACCATACGTTATGAGGAAATAGGTAATGAGTTGATATAATCCATTTATCCATGACAGCCCAGTCTAGTTCACAGGATTTCTGTTACACCTAGCCAATGCTGCTATTAGAGCAAGAAAGCAGCCATAGAAAATATGTAAATAGAACTTGTCTGTGTTCTGCAAAAACTTTATGTGCACTGAGATTTGAATATAATTTTATGTATCATGAAATATTATGTCTTTTTTTCAATTATTTAAAAATGAGAAAATTTTCTTACCCATCATTTGCCAAGCAATGACCTATATCATCATGGAACTACCCCAGGATCTACAGATGCCATGTTTGTATAATCAGGCATGATCACGGCTGCTTACTCTGGGGTCTGTGTATCATATTCCTGGAGTATTCCCCATGTTCTCGATCCTGTGATAATACCTAATACCCACATTATGTCATTTAGCTTTCCCAAGAATGTTAGGAGGTAGACATTCCTTCCTCTCAACTAATGAATAAACTAAGGTTGTAATGGCGAAGTAAGTATTTATTCTATGCTTATTATATTCCAGGAAATTCTCTCTAGGGTGGAAGAGTTGGCCGTATAAACAAGATTACATTCCTCAAAGAACTTCCATTCTGGGGAGGAGAGATATATAATAAACAAATGAAAAATCAAACCCATAGGACTTTTACAAGTTGTGACAAATGCTAAGAAGAAAATAGGAAAGTAGATATAACAGAGAAAAAGAAACCATCCAGATAAATAATTTGAATAGAGTATTCAAGGAAGGCCTGGAGCAGAGATTCAGAGACTAAAATGAACCAGCTAAGGGTAGAGTCAGGGCTTGCCTGTTGTGAGCTTACAAACAAAACAGACTGGGTGTGGTGACTCACACCGGTAATCCCAGAACTTTGGGAGGCAGAGGTGGGTGGATCATCTAAGGTCAGGAGTTTGAGACCAACCTGGCCAACATGGCAAAACCGCATCTCTACTAAAAAAATACAAAAATTAGCTGGGCATGGTGGCAGGCACCTGTAATCCCAGGTACTTGGTAGACTGAGGCAGGATGATTGCTTGAACCTGGCAGGTGGAAGTTGCGGTGAGCCGAGATTGGGCCTTTGCACTCCAGCCTGGGAGAGAGAGCAAGACTCTGTGTCAAACAAAACAAAACAAAACAGAGCAAAACAAAACCAGGTCAATATGCCCAGAATGGGATACAGAAAGTGAGTGGGAGGACATAATGGGGGAGAGCTATACAGGACAATTTATGTGGAACCAATGAGTCAAACCAATTGATTTACTTTGTATTAAAATGCAACGAGAAGCCACTGAAGCGATTTTAGAAAGGGAGTGGCCACTGAGTGATGAAACATTTGCACATGGTCAAATTCTGGAATCAGGAGTCCAGTGAGAAGACTATTGTAGTAGTCCAGGAGGGAAAAATGACAGTTGGGACAAAGTGGTAACGGTGAAAAGAATAAAGAGCAGAAGGATTTAAGATAGAACTTGAACAAAGAACTGATAGAATTTGCTGACAGTGAATTTTGGGAAATGAGGAAAGGAAGGAATCAAGAATGAGCTGCTGGCTTCCAGTGTACAGGGGTTGTATAATAGTATGATATACTGATGTGTTGAGAGGGTGCAAATTTGGGATGGAAAATTATGACTTTTATTTTGATAGTGGCATAAAACTGAGAATTATATATTCATGTGGATATTCCAAGACAGCAGTTGATTATATGATTCTAGAATTAACAGTGAAGTTAAAATTAGAGATATAAATTTGGAATTCTTCAGCTGATGAATGATAGGCAAAGCCTTGGAATCTAGATTTTCCCTAAGTGATATCATGTTGTAAAAGCCTCTTGACATTTCAAACTAAGTGTTTGAGTTGGGTGACAAGAACTGAGGATTAGCCAGTGTGGTAAAAGCACTTGGTGTCCCAGAGTCCACATACAGAAAGAGGTTCAAAGAGAAACAACATGTGAGTGAGTGAGTGAGTTCTAAAGAGAAATACACCCATTCTGTGTAGTTGTGAGTGGAATAAGTAGGGCTTAAAATCATGCTCTCTCCTCTACATCTCAAAAACCTTTCCACAATGTCATGTTTCTGGAGTCCCTCACAGATTTCCCAGCTCACTTTGTATTCGGTTTCTTTAATTCAAATTCTGATGCTTCTCTTAATGTCCACAGAAGCGTCTTAATGGATATTGACGATGTTGTATTTTAAATAAAGATTCTAAGTTAATCATGCTGATGTTAACTTTAGGTCATTTTTTGCATTTTCATTTGGAGCTGATTTATTCATGCTAAAATATTAATGGATTATCTAAAATCTTTTACACTCAACTATTCCTCTTTTTAAAAAATATTTCAAGATACAACAAAAATATTTTATGTGCCCTTTTCAACTTAATAGTTTTATTCTACTTGGATGCTTAAAACAAGAAATGTGGAATTATTTATCTTGTGTTCCTTTGCTACAAAGGAATAAAATCAAAAGTAATTATAATTACTCTAAGAGCATGAGAAGAACAAAAAACTAGGGCATTGTATTGAAGAATAAAATGTACATTTTACAGTACTTGCCCATAATTAAGAATTGTGTATCTTGATTTTTTATGAATTTAANAAATCTTTTACACTCAACTATTCCTCTTTTTAAAAAATATTTCAAGATACAACAAAAATATTTTATGTGCCCTTTTCAACTTAATAGTTTTATTCTACTTGGATGCTTAAAACAAGAAATGTGGAATTATTTATCTTGTGTTCCTTTGCTACAAAGGAATAAAATCAAAAGTAATTATAATTACTCTAAGAGCATGAGAAGAACAAAAAACTAGGGCATTGTATTGAAGAATAAAATGTACATTTTACAGTACTTGCCCATAATTAAGAATTGTGTATCTTGATTTTTTATGAATTTAATTGGCACTATAAAATATTACTTGTTATTATGTGAGTTAAATACCACAATATAAAGGTTA
This sequence comes from Rhinopithecus bieti, assembly GCF_001698545.2. Classification (NCBI taxonomy): domain Eukaryota; kingdom Metazoa; phylum Chordata; class Mammalia; order Primates; family Cercopithecidae; genus Rhinopithecus; species Rhinopithecus bieti. The sequence continues at coordinate 809,213 of NW_016807377.1, forward strand.
TACACTCATGAAATAGATTCACAGTTGGAAAATAAGAGTAATTGTATATAAGATGACTGGGAGAGAAGAAAATTATGAGACAGTGTAATAATGACTTCATAGGCTACTGTAAATTTAGAAGGATAAAAATGTACCACAATGCTGCAGACTTCAGTGACATTAAAGGATTCCAGTGATCTAATATGTGAACAACATAGATTTAAATGATCAGCAAATTACTATTTAGTTTAAAATTAACTAGAATATTTGTTACAATATTAACAGTTAAGAATTTAGAAACTTCACAATAAATGCATGATACAACTCAATTGGGTTAAAAAAATAGTTTTTTTAAAAAGGATATGTAAAAATTATTCATACATGCATATGTGCACATTTATACAAATATATGCACTTCACACTCTAAAGTCCTCTAATACAAGTTTATTATTTGTTTAAATCACTGAAACTGACCAATTAGGGAAAAAAATACGAACTCTTCACTACCACAGTGTGTGCATGTGTATGTGTGTGTGTATGTTGTGTATCTTTTCATGTCATTTATGAAAATGTTTATTTCATTATACATTTAATTTGTCCTTCAAAAAAGCTTTCCAGTTAATTATTTATAACTTTACTATTTGTATCTCAGTTGTTTGTGCCTCTATTTTCTATTTCTTTATTTGATCTTTTATATGAGGTTTACCTTTTACATATTTATCAAGCTGTTAAAGTTTATGTCTTCCAAAAACATTTTTTTCCAAAGTATGATTTTTCTTCCAGCCTTTCAAAATAATCTGAGAGACTAGTAGGGTCTTATAGCACTAAATTCCAGTAGTAAATAGAATTCACATCAGTTAATTTCTGAACTTTAAATACATTTGCAAAAAAAGGTAAACTTAAGCCTGTCAAAATTTATTTAAGGTTAGTCAACATTTATTGACTCTCAACTGTGCATGTAGATGTCTCATCCTTGGCATCAAGTTTACACAATCCTGACATATCTCTGAGACCCGTGAAACAGCCAACGGACATATATTCTAAGCATTAAATTGAAAATGTAAGCTAATACTGTAGCTGAGAAACTAAGCCCATATGTGTTGAGGAGCATACAGCAGAAAAATGACGAGACCGCTAATGAAATCACCTTTGAAATGTTTGGTGAAGATAATGAAGGCACCTTTGAAATTTTTTGGAACATATTTCTCTATACATGAAATTAATAAACAGTGGGAATTTTCTCTTTATCAAGCACATTTAACATCAGGATAATATGTCCTTGCTGTTAAGGGCAGATTTACTCTAAAATTTGTTACGTCTTAATTTATATAAAATAGAGATTTGTTATTAATCTGTTTATCTTTTCCCCTAAATGTTGGTGGAAAGTTTAAAAGTTTCATCAAAAGTTTGTTTTAAGGTGAATTTTGCATATGTTTTAAGTACTTTTATTTTAAAATTTTTTTCTTTTTTTTTTTTTTTGAGACAGTTTTGCTCTGTCAAGGAGGCAGGGTGCAGTGGTGCAATCTTGGTTCACTGCAACCTCTATCTCCCATGCTCAAGCGATCCTCCCACCTCAGCCTCCTGAGTAACTGGGACTACGAGCACGCACCACCACACCTGGCTCATTTTTGTATTTTTTTTGGACACAGAGGTCTCACCATGTTGCACAGGATGGACTTGAACTCCTGGACTCAAGTGAATCTCCCACCTCGGCCTCCCAAAGTGTTGGGATTACATGTGTGAGCCATCATGCCCACCAAGCAGTTTTTATTTTTAAAAAAGTTAAGAGACATTGTTAGGGGTTTAACATGTAGTATTTGTGGATGAATTCTTGATAGAGGTAAAGTAATACCTAAGGAATATACTGCAGTAAGGAGTCCTAGGAAAGAGCTGAGCAGATGTTGATATTTTAAGGTAGTACAGAATCACAGGGTTCAGGAGAATCTTAGAGATTATAAAGTGTGACTTTTTTTACTTGAAAAGTAAAACAACAACAACAAAAGACAAAACAAAACAAAAAAAACCCCGGGGCACCCAGAAGTAAGTTGTGTTTCAGAACGGGGATAAAAATGAGACCTCCTGACTTCCAGTTGGAAGTTATGTTTTAATTACCTTTTTTTCACCCCATTATGTGATCAACAATAAATCTCTGGGGAAAGTTATTAACCAAAATAATGAATGTTTATATAGCTTTTCATTCCCCTAAAGGTTGTAATTGAAAGAAGAAGAATGGCAGAGTATGCTATCCCAAAATACGTCACTTGGCATAAGGATTGTTTTGAGTGAAAAGCAGTTGAAGAACAGCAAGTGCAAGAAAAAGACAGGAGAAACACTCATGGGAAAGAATTCCTCCTCATTCCGGGAGAAAAGAAACATTCTTATCATCAGAGATGGGGAGTGGAGGCCAAGAGTAATCCACACAAACGGACTTTGGTAAAAAACAAACCACCACCACAAAAAACCACAACAACCTCTTACTTTCCTGCAGACTCCGATAGATTTAATTATTATTATTTTTTACAATTGCCTCTCTTTGCTCACCCTAGTATATTAACACTGTATTTTGCCATTTCTTTGGGTCTTTATTTTCCTATGGGAGCTTCCATGTACATGTAAAAATCTACATTCTTTTCTCCTGTTAATCAGTCTTACGTCAATTGAATTCTCAGGCCCAGCTGGAGACTCTTCAGGGGTAGAGGTAAAATTTTGCCTCCACTCCAGAGATGTTTTTTCATTTCATATTATTTTATCAAGTACACAAAGTACACTTCTATTCTAAAATGCACATCGATGTTCCCTTAAATTCTCTATACATGAGACAAAATTTTGTGACGCTTAATCATTTAACTTGCTGTTCTATTTTATGAAGAGCCTCATCAGCTGGGATAAATAGGGCATAATCACAAAGTTTGAAGTCATTTTCTCAAAATATTTCACTACGTTTGTAAAGAACACTTTTCAGAGTTCTGATATAATTTGCTGTCATAATTTTGTATTTTTGGTTTCCTTATGCTTGCCAGAGAGATTTAGAAGCATACATCCAAAGTAATTTTGCAACGCCAACAAATTACCATATTTCACTGAAAACCCTGCACTCTTCACTTTTTAACGTCTATGGACACGACACTTCTGAGCTGAAGGTGCATTCTCCTTTAAAAAAAATGACAAAATATCAAGAAGTAAATTCACTCTTGTATGTCCACAAGGAAGAATTGATAATGATTTCTTATCATGTTTCCACTGAGGTATTTTAGGTTGATACACTTTCTTCATGTTTAAAAGAAAAGACCAAAAATAATTAAAGGGATTCTATTCAGAAAAATGATTTACATCTAACGTCTTTTTGGAGGAGAGGGCTCCAAAACCACAATAGTATCTCTGTTTCTCCAGCCACATTCTGAAACTTCTGGTGCCGAGCTTGCCATCATTTTGTTATCTAAAGACTTAAGTTCTCTTGACAAGGGCACTTTGATGTATCTCAGAGCTGCTCTGCGGTATCATGGCCTTTATTTTAAGTATTTCTTAGATAACATTTTGCAAGATTTGTGTAGGGGAGACTAGTTTTACATTTTGGTTGGAAAAAAGGTAGACATTTTTAAAAGACAAGAAATTATAGGAAATAAGACTGCATTTGTAAACATTTTAGAATTTTCAAGAAGCAGTTGCTAATATAAATGCTGTCTATAATATGCAAGTACTAGTCCATAGAGTCAGCAGGACATATCCTAGGCATTCACTTAATTAGACACTAGGGAAGTAGTAAGATACAATGCTTAGAACTTAGGCTCTGGGCTAGACAGTCAATAGCAATATAATCTCAAGTTGTATCTCCAACTCTTTAAGCTTCTATTTATTCAGTTGTAGAATGGGAATATTACTCATTGCTTAAAGTATTGTGAGGTTTAGAATATATTTTTTAAATTGGTTAGCACAATGCCTGAAACTACTCAATAAAAGTTTGTGTTTTATTATTATTAATTTGTAGATACAAATTATATGTGTCCAGATTCAAGAGTGGTTATTACAGATTAAGCAGAAAAAAATTATTTAAAAAATAATTTTAAAAAATATGAGTTTTGAGGTGATTTTATCATTTAGCATGAAGTAATCTAGTTTACTGCTATAAATTCCAGACTTGCATAGTGTCCAGAAAGCTCAGGACAAGTTACCTATTTTTGGAATATTGCATTCTAGGCAAAGAGAACTTAAAGAAAGTTTGAAGAGACTTTTAAATATATTGTGGAATGATTATTACGTAACACTAATCAGCAAATGTGCCTCTGATAATTTCTCAAGTGTGGAGGCCATGATACATTCTTCCAGATTATAAGGAGAATTTAGTTCATGCTGCCTCATCCCAGTGTTAACTGGCCAGACACTCATGCATATGTCAATGAACTTCCTAAGTGACTGCTGGAAGGAAGCATCTCTAAAATTGCATTTTCTGGTTCGTTTTCTGACGCACAAAGCAGGGAAGGTCATATTCTATCTGGGACACATCTACTGCCTGAGTTTTCTCCAGCATTTAATGTGGTAGTTTGGAGACATAATACCCACCACCACCTGGGTCTCAGGTTAAGAGAATTCAGCTGTGGTTAGAGGGAGACAAGAGACAGATACAGCACAGGAGGTAAATGTCAGCAAGAGAAAGATTTGCTGTGCTTCATTCTGATGAGGGACCTGGAGGGTCAGCGTATTTTCATCCCACCCACATGAGATCAAAAGCCACACTTGCCTCCCTCATCCTGTTGCTTTCCTAAGGTCTACTCTCCCATGAGTTGCCTCAGGCAAAAGCTGGTTGGACTTATTAACTGACAGCCTGAGCAGGAGACCTAAAGAAGGAGGAAGCAAAGAGGACTCCTAGAGAAGGTTAAGCAGTAGAAAGATAGGCAGAACTTTTGGGGAAGAAAAAGAAAATGGCAGGTGGCGGGTGTCAGGTTCACAACTACGCCAATTGCCATGTTGAGGTCTTAAGGGAGTGGGTGGATGAGCAGAAAGAATGCTTGGGGGGCCGTAGGCAGGTGAAAGATGATTTTATTCAGCAGCAGCTCTCACCAACAGCTTTCTCACACTGCCCTGTCTCAGCTGCTTAATCCTCTGGCTCCCACAAACAACTGCGTGGCCAACTCTCCCTTGTTTTCAGGGTCAGCAGCTTAACTCTTTCCCTCTCTGGGCATGAGCAGGCTGAGCTATGTCCTGGCTCTTACCTTGCATCTGCAAAGATGGACAGCTCTGATTCTCTCTCCTTCTCTGGGTGCAAGCATACCTGCACAGTGTCAACAGGGCAATTATACCTTTTACAGTTAATAGTGGCTTAGGGACAAAGGATGGCCTTCCTGTGTTATGGCTACATAGCTGTCTTTACATTAGACATGGAATTGTGCACCTGTGATCCAAACTCGCTGAGTCACTCCGGCCTGGATGTCCACCTCAGCCTATTCCTTGACCAAAGCACAGCCATGTTCCTTACAGTGGGAGAGCAGAGGGGAAGGACTTTTTGGTATCAGCCTGAGATAGATATAATATGGGCTGAGAGGTAAATTGAGGGAAAACATGTAATTTTTTTTTTTTTACCTTATTGGGATCACTTGCATATACTTATTTTTTGGGGTTTGTGTGTGTGTGTTTAATGGACGTAAGTTGTACTTTCTTGTTGAATGATTAAGAACGTAACTAAGTCAATTAGCTTAATTCAAACATTTCATATTTTATACATATACTATAACATCAGTTTATGCCCCATAAATATATGCAATTATAATTTGTCAATGTTAAAAATACTGAATAAGCAGTTAAAAAAATAACTAATAATTTTACCTCCATAACTGACCCAGAAAACTGACAGCTGAAGGGAGGAGGCCTGGTTTGACAGCAGGGTGCTGTAGATCAATGTTCGGAGGGTTGACTTTTTTACTCCCCATCTTTGGTTTCAAGCTATTTTACTGTTTTTCTATAGTGATGTTATGTAGTGCATAGAGAGGACTGCTTTATGAATGTCTCATCTTTTTTCCCTGTTTTTCATATGCAACATACTAGTTGTACTGTCACATTTTCAAAGATCATTAGTATACCTTTTCTTTCTTTCCATTTCAGAAACAGAGTCACCTCAGAAGCATTGTGTAGGCTGCGTGATGGAGTTTTCAAGAGTGTAGACACACCCAGGTTTAAATCACAGGTCTGTCTCTTACTAGTTGATTTGACCTCAGGCAGGTTAAATAAATTTTCTCTGGATCATTTGTTTCTCATTTGTAAAATTAGGGTAATTACAGAAGTAAAAATATTAGGAGAACTTAGCACAAAGCTTGGTGCATATGTGTGAATTAAATAGCAGAAAATAAATTCTTACTGATAGTTATGTTAGTACTTTTTATTTCCTTATATCTGAAAACATCTGGTAAATAAAGATTATCTCATTGTAATAACAGCCCAAACCACGTATTTGCTGCACTGAGATTAAAGTAGCTTAAGTTGAAAAAATTTATGACCTCATATACTTTGAAACCTTCTCTTTAAATCTTCATCATGTATTTATAAACAATAGATTTTTCCACACAGACACCATAATGATGATTTTGCGGAAAAAAGAAGTAAGATTAAAAAGCACACAAATTCATATCAAAACATGGGAACACAGCAACTGTGACCTCTAAGTGTAAAGCCTACTTCGGCACAGTTGAGATGCTTTTGATCCATTCTGTGGAGTCCACTTCCGAATTCTTTCTTATCTTGTTGAGTGTTGCTATATTTTCTGGAATCATCTCCTCTTCCTCTCTTTCCCTTACCCTTTCACAATGAGTCATCAAGATCTTTTAATTCTATCCTCCAATTATGTTGGAAACCTGTGCTCCTTTCTCTATACCCACTGCCATTGTTTCATTTCTTGTCTGGGTTTCTGCAATAGCCTCTTAACCAGTTTTTCTCCCTACTTGCCACGCTCTAATCCATCCTTTGCACCTCGATAAATCTGATTGTTCTACTCCCGTCACACCCACCCCTCCACCCCCACTTTTTTTAGACAGAGTCTCGCTTTGTTATCCAAGCTGGAGTGCAGTGGCACAATCTCCGCTCACTGCAACCTCTGCTTCCTGAGTTCAAAGGATTCTCCCTGCCTCAGACTCCTGAGTAGCTGGGATTACAGGTGCCTACCACCACACTTGGCTAATTTTTGTATCTTTAGTAGAGATGGGGTTTCACCATGTTGGCCAGGTTACCCCCTCTTAAAGCCTGCAGTGGTTCTCTATGCCTTATGAGATTTATTATAAGATTCCTAGGACGGCCTGCCAGGGACTGCTAGTTGACCTCTAATATCCATTTTCCCTTTTTCTTTCATAATAGGACCACTTGCCTGCTGCCATCTTTAGAAGACATAGCTGATCACACTGAAGGTTGAATTCCCAGCTTGCCTTTAGCTCACTGTGAATATATTCCTGAGTTCTGGTCAATAGCATGTAAGCAAGAGTGCCATGTAGCACTTCTGCTGAGTGTCCTTAAAGACAATGCTATAGATTAAATGTCTGCATCCCCCTAAAGTTCTTATGTTAAAATCCTAAGCCCCATTTATGAGGTTGGGCTGTTGGTAAGTAATTTGGTAGGCAGAACCCTCATGAATGGGATTAAGGACCTATAAAAGAGACCTCAGAGAGCTTCTTTACCCTTTTCTACCACGTGAAGACACACACAGCAAGAAGATTGCTGTCTATGAACAAGGAAGCAGGCCTCACCAGATACTGGAATCTATGGATACCTTGATTTTGGACTTCCCAGCCTCCAGAACTAAGAGAAATAAATTTTTGTTATTTACAAGCTACCCAGTCTATGATATTTTATATAGTAGTCAGAACAGACTCACAGAGAGGTAGCATGCCTTTCTTCATCCTTTTCTCTTTCCTAATAACTGAATTGTAGATATGAGGGTTAGGGCTAGAACAGCTCTTTGAACTTGTGAGGTGAGATATAAAAAATGGTGGAGTAGCAAGCAAAAGAGAACCTGAATTTATTAGCATCACTGAGCTTCCAAACTTGTCATAGACTGGCTTCCTCAAGCAATAACATGGGTGGGAAAAATAAATTGCTGTCTTCTATAAGCCAATATTATTTTGAATTTCTGATACCTTTAGTCAAGCTAAATCCTAATATGTATGCAATCCATTATCTTCCAAAGTCTTGTCCTTCTGTTAAATTTCATATGCATTTCTTTTCCATTGGACTTTTCTCTACAACACTCCTGAACTACATGTTGGCCCAAGACCATAGAATGATGTCAAATCTTATTGCTTTGGTTCAGGTTGTTCCCTTTGCGTAATATCACATATCCCACAGCTCTAGTAGCCTTCATTTGAATGTTAGAATTATTACTTATTTTTCAATACTCTGCTCAAACATCATCTCCCATAAGAAGCAATCACTGACAATTCACTTCATGCCTCCAAAAGGTGATTTTGCCCTCCCTCTCACAACCTCTGGAGCTGTACAGATTTAAAATTTCACCACTCAAGTACGCTGACTGTTACTTATTTGTACGTGTTGTTTTCCCATTAATCCTTGAGGGTAGTGATTCTGTCCTGCATATTTGCCATGTCTAGCCGTCTCCGGAAATTTGTAGGTGATCAATCAAAATACGGTTTTGATTTCATAGGACATAATCATATTTCTGGAGTTTTTCCAATAAAAGTAATATCTATACTATTTCTCAATTCAGAGGAAGAAAATGACATTCACTCACTGCATTTCAGACTGATCAAAAACTTAAATTTTAAGTTGCATGTTATTCAAAGGATTGAGTGATTTTATTTGAGAGGCTACATTCTATTCTGAAATGCTTCACAGTAAAAGTTGTTGCCTCAGATAAATGTTAGAACACTAAAATGGCATTTAGTTTAAATGTAATACAATTTACGAAAAATCGTAAAAGCATACTTTTGGACATCTCTATTATCTTTTAAAAATATGACTTCCTTTCTAATACCAGTTTTACCTTCCAAAAAAGAGACACCCTATTTTTTTCCCCCTAAATGTTTTCTGAGCATTTTCCTATGTCTTTAAGTTGTCCTCAAAACAACTATTTTAAAAAAATTTTTCAGACAGATCTCACTTTGTCACCCAGGCTGGAGTGCAGTGACGCCAACATGCGGCTCACTGCAGCCTCTGTCTCCCGGGCTCAGGTGATTCTCTCACCTCAGCCTCCCAAGTAGCTGGGATTACAGGTGCATGTCATCATACCCAGATAATTTTTTGTAGAGACAGGGTCTTTCCATATTGCCCAGGCTGGTTTTGAACTTCTGGGTTCAAGTGCCCAGGCTGGTTTTGAACTTCTGGGTTCAAGTGATCCGTCTGCCAAAGCCTCCCAAAGTGCTGGGATTACTGCATAATATTCAACTTTAGTTACTACATTAAACTAATCTACTTTCTGTCCTTACATATTTGCCTTTGTTGGATGCTTTATATAAATGGAATCATACAATATGTAGTCTTTTGTGACTGGCTTCTTTCACTAAGCATGATGTTTTTAAGATTGTTGTAGCATGTATCAGTATCTCATTCCTTTTTTACGGCCTAATAATGTTCTTTTGTATGGCTATGTCTCACTGTGCTTGTCAATTTATCAGTTGATGGACATTTGGATTATTTCTACTTTTTGGCTATTATGAATAATAATGGTATAAACATTAATTTACAGGTTTCTGTGTAGACATATGCTTTCATTTATCTTAAGAATATACATAGCTTAGCTCCCACATATCAGTGAGAACATACGATGTTTGGTTTTCCATTCCTCAGTTATTTCACTTAGAATAATAGTCTCCAATCTCATCCAGGTCGCTGCAAATGCTGTTAATTCATTCCTTTTTATGACTAGGTAGTATTCCATTCTATATCTATATACCAGTTTCTTTATTCACTCGTTGATTGATGGGCATTTGGGTTGGTTCCACAATTTTGCAATTGCAAATTGCACAGCACAGTTTTGATAAGTTTAAAACTTATCACTAGAGGAAAGACATCTAGTTCATCCCTTTCCGGATTAGGATCACAATATTAAATTCTTGGGTTCCTGATTCACTGGACTGGTCATCTTTGAGCTAAACTCTCATGCTCCACTCTCTACTTGGGCCTTCCCAGGGAACAGAGCTGTCTGCAGTCCCTGATGCAATTACTTTTGGGAGTTGCTCATTTCTAGAAAAATCATACTCAGGAAATGTTAAAAAAATAAAAATTTGGCAGGCTTCATATAGTATGCTGTCTGCATAAAGTTGTACAGACTATACAGAATCTTGAGACACAAATCTTTAGAGATTTTCCCTGTCTTTTCATTTCCCAAATGTTATTATTCATGAATTTCTAAACATAAGACACGTCCGAGGTGCACTGATGAACAATGGGACATATGGTATTGGGTTTATCAAAGCCATTTTACAGCAAAGAGACATGCAGTCAGATGGTGAAGTCATACAACAAAATATAAATAGTTTTCTTAATTACAAAAATTGAATATAAGTTACATTTATTGAAGGGGGCTAGATTTTACTTTAATGACTGAAAAAAATAACTGTAAAGATGGAAACACATTTCATGTTTGGTTCTTCATTAATGTTGCCATTCAAATACAGCAGTTGTGTAATAAAAAAAATCAGTTAGTTAAAATAAGTAATTTTGTTCAGAGGAACTGAAGCTAATGTGGTTAAAAATGCATTTTTTTCCCCAACAAAACACTTTTTGTTCCTTTTGGTGCTGCAGAGTTGCAGAATAAACACATGAACACTTGTTTCTTTCCTTCTCTTGCCCACCACAAAATGAAAGCACATGGTTATTGCTACCGTACATTCAGTCTCGCTTCTTATGCTAGAAGAAAAATTAAATGTAGGGATCCAGTTATCATTCAAAAGAGTAAGTCTAAAATTGGAAATATGACACTTATTTTGAAATATCAATGAAAATGTGCCTAGCTGAAACAGTGTTCAAAATGAGTTCATTCAGACAGTATCTGTGAAAGCTTCTATTCCTCTCAGAAATTCCCTATCAAGCAAAAGGATGTTGTATTTCACTGTCTCCTAAAAATCTGTACAAACAGGGCAGGACCATGCCTTCATGAGGCAGACATTTCCCCCAGTAAACACAAAGCTGAGGTTGGGATGCTATAAACAATTCTGTGGACTTTTACAGTAAGATCAGATTGGAGCATGGGTTACATTATTTTGTATGTTTGCTTTTCATAGTCTTAATGGATTTTCAAAAATGTGCAGTGATGCTTTGTGTAGTACAAGGCTGGAGAGATAACACAACACTTCAGCACAGCCTGTGATCTGTCCAGCTACACAAGCAAACAATGACTCCTATGTCCAGTGCTGGAATTATTTGTCCGACAGATAGAACATGCAGGATAAAAACTTTTGAATATAATTTTGCAACAATGAACTCTCGACAGCTAAAATGCAGGCTAATTGTTTCTATTCTACACCACGGTCAGTCCCATGTCTTTCATAGAAGTCTTATGCTTCCCTCTGTCATTCTGTTTCCTCGTCAGTAAATTACAAACTATACTTTTAGTTTTCTATATAGAGATTTATACTAAAAAACTTGAGAAGTGATGATGGAGAAGAAAAGAGCAGAGAAAAAAAGAAGTCACTGTCCTCTCTCAAATACATGCAAACATGTTTTTAGAAACCTACTTTATAGTTTTAACCTAAGCTTTATTTCAAATCAGTCACACAGAGCAGTAATAATCATGTTTCCTCTTAGATCTGATGACCATCCTATGAATTATTTTTCTACATAAATTCACTTAATAGTAATTAAAGTATTTTAGATGTAACTAAATGAGACAATCCAATTTCTCAAATGTACACATATTGTACTGTGTAAATTTGTAACACATATTTGATAATATTACATATGGCATTAGTGGGGAAATATTAACTCTTTGAATATACTACTGTCTGTTTTCTCTGAGCACTTTGAAGAAAACTCTGGTGCCCTTAGAAGATGTATTAGTGGAAAATCTCTAGTCTGTTACATTTGCACCATTACATAGAGAAGAGAAAACAAAAACAATTGATGTGACTTCAGAGAGATTATTCTCAGTATTTTAACTTTCTTATTTCTAAAATGAGGGGCTTCAACAGACGAACATTTGGATTCTCTTGGCTTTAATATCTCTTGGTTCAGTGAGTGAAACTGGCTTGGGATTCTTGTCATTATTCATCAGAAGAGCACTTAGGAACTACATGCTTTAATAAGTAAAGTAACCAGGGATTTTTGTCTTTGATTCATGATAGCTAGTAATGGAGAAAATGTTTCAGAAATTATACTTGATGTTAGAAAACTACAACATTTTCAATATTTGCATTTGTTCTATATTCTAGAGATCAAGCATAAAATATTAGATCACAGCGAATATCAATTTTTTAGGGAAGAAAAGTTCATGATTTAATTATATTATTACATACTTTTCTTGGGAGGTATTATTTTCTGCATTTTAAATTATTAATAGTTTATCTTTTATTTTCTCAACAGAATCATTTGAATATCCAAGCATAGGACTCTAATTGTCACAGACATTTGAACAATTTTATTTTTCTTTGAAATTTATAAACTATCTTATTTGTGGATGTTTCATATTATTCAAATTAAACTAGTCATACCAGAAATTCTTCTAAATAAACACCTTTTAAAATCTCTCTTAACTTGGTTCTGCTTGCAGGCCTGATTTCTCTTTTCTGTGTGGTGAAAATGTATAAGGGATCTCTTCTCCATACTCTGTGCTTTGCCTTATGAAAATTTTAAATCTTAAAATCCTTGAAATTCAGAAATTAAGAGTTTTTCATTTTTTTTTAATATTCTGAATCTAACACTAATAAGTAGAAAAAAGTCCCAAGCTTACATCTGCTATTCAAAGTAACAAGTGAAATACAGTTCCCAATATTATTATCCATGAAATCTGTTATAATCGAAAGCCACTCTTAAGATTTTGCCTTAGGTAGTAACTGACAGCCTCTTATAGGTCTTGCAAAATCCAGCTTTTCTTTCTCAAGGAAAAATTCTATTACAAAATTTCTTTATACCTGAAACTAAATTATAAACATTTTTAAATACTTGAGGGTTTATATCTCATAATTTTTCTGACTCTTATCTTGTTTGTTTCTATACTTAATTTTGCTCATGTATATTGAGAGACTATACCAGTGTAGGCTTTTTTTTGTTTGTTCAGTTTTTATTCTTCCATCTATTCAGTAAGTATTTATTGGCCATTTACACTAAACAATCTGTGAAAGACAGAATTAAATAACAAATTGACCCTGCTTACAATCTAGTACAGTAACTAACTCACATATCAGTTTTGTAAAAGGAAAAGAAATGATTGTCGTTTTCTTTTCTTTTCTTTTCTTTCCTTTTTTTTTTTTTTTGTTGTTGTTGAGACAGAGTCTTGCTCTGTCAGCCAGACTGGAGTGCAGTGGCTTGATCTTGGCTCACTGCAACCTCTGCCTCCCAGGATCAAGCAATTCTCCTGCCTCAGCCTCCCGAGTAGCTGGGATTACAGGGGTGTATCACCACGCCTGCCTAATTTTTGTATTTTTAGTAGAGATGGGGTTTCACCGTGTTTTCCAGGCTGGTCTTGAACTCCTGACCTCAGGTAATCCACCCGCTTCGGCCTCCCCAAGTGCTGGGATTGCAGGCATGAGCCACCACGCCTGGCCAATTTTATTTTTCTTTTACCCATCATCTGTGGGCCTTGAAATAGGCAAATTATAAATGAGAAAGATATTGTTGTTGGCTAAAATTAGAACTAAAATTTAAACTATTTTCTTGATAAATTCTATGTCTTGAGACAGACTCTCATTCTGTCGCCCAGGCTGGAGTGCAGTGGCGTGATCTCGGTTCACTGCAACCTCCACCTCCCAAGTTCAAGTGATTCTCCTGCCTCAGCCTCTGAGTAGCTGGGATTACAGGCACATGCCACCATGCCCAGCTACTTTTTGTGTTTTTAGGAGAGACGAGGTTTCACCATGTTGGCCAGTTTGGTCTCAAACTCCTGACCTCAGGTGATCCTCCCGCCTCGGTCTCCCAAAGTTCTGGGATTACAGGTGTGGGCCACCACGCCCGGCCAGTCCTTCTTTTAAGTGTTTGCAGTCCTGTTGAGGAGTCAAGTCAATAAACAGCTGTTTGCTACACAATTTGACAAGTGTAATAATAGTGAAAAATCCAGAGTAATCAAAGAACAAACAGGAGGATCACTGTAGTGGCTTGGAAGTGTAGAGCAGAGGAAAGGCTGATAAGAGTGGTTCTGAGGTTCAACAGGGCCATCCAGTGGACAGACAATGGGCTGAGGGTAGGAAGAACAAGTGACAAGAACAGTCATGGTAAGTTTACATCCCTATTCGGATTGAGTTGACTCTAAAACTCACAAAAAAACATAAAATCACTCATTTTTGTTGTTTCTAGAAATAGCGTAACAGACATCCTACCCTTTTTTCCTTTTCTTCTTACTTTATTTTATTTCATTTTATTTTACTTTTTGGAGAAAAGGGTCTCAGTCTGTCACCTAGGCTAGAGTGCAGTGGTGCAATCTCGGCTTACTGCAGCCTCTACCTCCCCAGACTCGGGTGATCCTCTCGCCTCAGCCTCCTGAGCAGCTAGGACTACAGGCTCTCAACATCATGCACAGCTAATTTTGTCTTTTTTTTTTTTTTTTTTGTAGCAATGAGGTTTCACCAGGTTGCCCAGGCTGGTCTCAAACTTGTGAGCTCAAGTGATCCTCTCACCTAAGGCTCCCAAAGTGCTAGGATTACAGGCATGTGCCGCTCCGCCCAGCTGGCATCCTAGCCTCAGCCCTTGTAGTAGTATTCTTTTATTTGTGTATTGTATAAAGTTTTATATGTATTTTTTCTTTATATTAAGGTAACAGTTTTATTTTTTCCTCCCCTAATTTATTAGGACTTTGTTACCGCTAAAGCAAGGGTGTCCAATCTTTTGGCTTCCCTGGGCCATATTGGAAGAAGAATTGTCTTGGGCCATGCTTAAAATATACTACCACTAATGATAGCTGATGAGCTTAAAATATTGCAAAAGAGTCTCATCATGTTTTAAGAAAGTTTGCAAACTTGTGTTGGGCCTCATTCAAAGTTGTCCTGTGAGCTGTGTGCTGGACAAATTTGCTCTAAAGGAACATCATTTCCTAACAGAGGAGTTCTACTATTAAACTAAACGAATGCATTCTTCCTGGAGAACTGTAGAAAACTGAGGATTGTCGTAGGTCTAGATTAAGAAGAAAGGAACATATGGTGATAAAAATACTTTATCTGACACATGCCTAATCAAACAAAGTTGCAAAATAGAGGCCGGCAAACAGTAGGAGTGTTTATAAAGCACCCATCCTCATTTATTAAGTAAAAATAAATGACTATGACCATAAAATTATAAGAGTGAGCCTTCTTCTTTCAACTGAAATAGCTGGTATAGAACTTGTCCTCTAACTATAAATAGCAAAAGAACCTGAACATATATATTTTACAATTGTTTTCAGGAATTGGAGAATAGACAGATTAGAATTATGATCCCTGAAAGAATGGTGGTTAAGGAGGTAGGTCATAAAACTGTCAAGTTTCGTTTTGGAGGCAATTTTTAGACTATGATTCAGGGAAAGAACCCCAAATAGAGCAGGATGGTATAAATTGATGAAAGGAGAATGAAATTTGGGGAGGCTGAGGCTGCTAGAATTTTCAGGGCAGAGTACTGGGAGGTGTGACCTACATAGAGAAAGAATTTCAGAATCTTTAATTCATTAGTTAAATACTAATTTAGGCATGCTTAGGGTCCAATTTCATAAGGCCAGAAAAAGAACAACTGCCAGAGAGCTTTAAGCTAAAAAAAAAAAAAAATGATAATAATCCCAGAGGTCAATAGTGCTGGGAGGTGTTTGAATTCTAACCAGGCAGTAAAAAGTATCATTGAACATTTAGGGCATGCAGTAAAGATCACAGAAAGTCTTGTCTTAGTAGTAAGGCTAAACTAGGATTACAGAAAGACTACTCTAGACCCATCTTAACAATATTTCAAAACAATCGTGAAAAATATTATGCAAAGGTAGAAGTAATGTATCTGCTTGCCAAAATAAACTTCAACACTAAAGGAAGAAAACAAAATGCAAGTGCTCAATAATGTAACATACGCTGTGTCTAGCATCCACTCACAAATTGCTAACTATGCAAAAATGCATCAATTTATGACCCACACCCAGGAGAAAATTTATCAATAAGAAAATTGTTTATCAATAACAATTAGAAAAAAGAGCCTTAAAGTAGCTATTTAAAAATCAAAAATAGGGCAAAGGATTTAAAAGAAAATATGAACATATTGAGAACAGAAACAGAAGACAGAAAAGTAAACAAATGGAGCTACTAGGGCTAAAATATACAATAAAATGAAAAAAATCACTGTCAGACTTAAAGCAGATTAGTAGCTGTGGAAGAAAAGAACTATGAACTTGAAAACAAACCAGTAAGTGTCTCACACCTGTAATCTCAGCACTTTGGGAGGCCAAGGTGGGCAAATCACTTGAGGCCAGGAGTTCTAGACCAGCTTGGACAACATGGTGAAACCCCATCTCTACTAGAAATACAAAACTTAGCCAGGCATGGTGGTGCATGCCTGTGGTCCAAGCTATTTGGGAGGTTGAGGTGGGAGGATCACCCGAGCCTCAGGAGGCTGAGGCTTCAATGAACCAAGACCACACTACTGCACTCCTGCCTAGGCAACAGAGAGAGGGCCTGTCTCAAAAAAAAAAGAAAAAAGAAAAAAGAAAAAAAAAAGGAAGAAAGAAAGAAAGAAAACAAAACAAAACAATAAAAACTATTCAAACTCTATTCAAACTGAAGGTTAGGTAAAAGAAAACCTAAAGAAACAAAAATGAACAGAGTGTCTGTGACCTATGAAAAGATGTCAAGCATTGTAACAGATGTACAACTGGAGTCTCAGAAAGAGAAAAAAGAGATAGAGATGGGGAAAAAAAGCATTTTGGAAAAGAATGTACTCCACATCATTCATGAAAATTAACTCAAACTTAAGTATAGACTTTTATGTACGTGCAAATCTGTACAACTTTTGGAAGCAAACATAGGAAAAACTGTTTTTGTCTATTGCACAACCAAACATTTTGACAGAAGGAGGACAAGCCATGAAATAAAAAAAAAAAAAGTATACATAAAATTAGACTTTGGAAACAACTAAAAATATATGCCCTTTAAAGAAAACTGTTAAAGAAAAGTCAAACCACTTAAGTAAAGGAAATACTTTTGAAATATATAAATCTGTTAAAAGGCCTGTGTTCAGGAAAGACAGACACTTCAGAAAAGAAAATATAAAATGGCCAATAAATGACATAAAAGATGTTCAACATCTATAGCCATCAAGGAAATTCAAATTAAAACTACAATGATATCTTACTACACACCAGGGGTGTCTAATTTTTTGGCTTTCTTGGGCCACATTGGAAGAAGAATTGTCTTGGGCCACACATAAAATACACTAACACTAATGATAGCTGATGAGCTAAAAAAAATTGCAAAGAAATCTCATAATATTTTAAGAAAGTTTATGAATTTGTGTTGGGCCACATTCAAATGCATCCTGAGTTGTGGGTTGGACAAGCTTGCTATAAACTGTCAGAATGGCTAAAATTAAGAAGTCTAATGGTTCCAAAAGTTGGTTAAGATATGGAGGAACTGGAATGCCCTCATATTGGCAGTGGGAACAAAATGCTACAACCATTTTGGAAAACAACGTACTGTTTTTGTTATGTTTTGTTTTACAGTTAAGCACACTTACCACGTGATCCAACAGTTTCCCTCCTAGGTATTTACCCAACATAAACTGGAACACACACTCAGACAATAATTTATATACGAATGTTCATAGCAGCTTTATTCATAATTGCCAAAAACTGGGAACAATCAAAATGTCCATCAACAGGTGAATTAATAAAGAAATGATGGTTTATTCATATAATGGGATCCTGTTTAGTTAAAAGGCACAAACCACTGATACAGGTAACAATGTGGATGAATCTCAAAATCATACTAAAGGGAAAAAAGACAAAGACACAGAATAGTGTCTGTCTGATCTCCTTTAAGATCAATGGTTGCCTGGGACAAGACTGTAAAGAAGCAGGAGAAAACATTTTGGCATGATGGAGATATTTTATTTCATGACTGAGGGGGCGGTGACATGAGTCCATACATATGTAAAAACTCATTGAACTGCACACTTAGAATGGGTGTATTTGTTGTACAGTTATGTGTTGTTTAATGAAGGGTGTGGATTCTGAGAAATGCATCAGCATGCAATTTAGTGACTGTGCCAACATAGAGTGTACTTACACAAGCCTAGATGGTCAGCCTACTACACACACACCTAGGCTAGATGGCATAGCTTATTGCTCTTAGGCTACAAACCTGCAAAGCATGTTACTGTACTGAATACTGTAGGCAATAGTAACACAGTAGTGTTTGTGAACCAAAACACAGAAGCAATAGCTAAACAGCAGGAAAGGTATGGTAAAAATGCAGTATAATCTTATGGGACTACCTTCGAATGTGCAGTCCATCTTTGAAAAGTCACTACGAGGCACGTGACCGTACATAAAATAAGCCTCAGTAAAGTTGTTTTAAAATAAGATTAAAAAGTTCATAAGAGAGGAAACCTATAACTGAGATTGAGAACTTTTATAATAGAATATAAATTCTCATTAAATGAGCAAACACTCTTTTGAAGAATTGATGCTCAACAATCCACAAGCAAGCGTGGTATTTAACTCACGGTTATATGTATGATTTGTCTGTCTGATGATGTTAAATCTCACCTCACTCTTCAATCCAAACCTTATCTTTATTTCCCTGTCTTAGATTGCCCAGTACACTAGGGAAAGACAGCATCAATATTAGGCATACAGATGGTTTGTTAACGGCTGTGTGAAACTAAGAAAAATTATAATGTTCTTCATTATGCAGATTATTATAAAGAGACAATTTGCATATTGATGTAAGTATATTTTGTTCCTAGGGATGTGAGACTCATAATTATTCCTACATTTTTTAATACTCAGGTTGTAAGCCTTTATTTCAAAACATTTAGCATTTATATCCCACTCAAATATAAAATTACAATTCTAGCCAAGTTCTAGGAAACAGCATGAAAAGGGTAATAGAATATATTTTAAGTGATTCAGGTGGAGTGTATTGATTATAGAAGATAACATACATAAATAAAACCTTTTAAAGGTTAATGCGTTCTGTGTCTGTTTGGTAATTCCAAACACCCTCTCTACTCCCACTATTAACCTAGCACATTTAAACGTGGCATTTAAAAATAGCTTACCATAATGCCTTTAGTAGATAAAAGGAACCCTGAATAATGAAATTGAGACAGCTGAGTGTAAAGGGGTTCCTGGAAAAACTCCAACTGGCCTGTGCATTGGGAGGAGTGCGCCCTGGGTTGGGGCCTCAAGAAGTTTGTGCTGTTTGCATGGGAGGAGAGAAGTCTGGCCTCTCCTGTTCCAGGGTGGAACCTGGAATTCAATCTGCTAGGTGGGAAGTCTATCCTAGCAGCACTCTCGCTCTGCTGAGAGTCCTTTTTTCCCTTTTTTTCCTTTTTGCCCAAAAAATTCCATTTTTCTCACCCTTCGAGAAATGTCTGTGAGCCTAATCTCTCGTCGCCATGTGACAAGAACCTAGTTTTCAGTTGAACTAAGGAGAAAGTCCTACAACAAAATGTTGATAATAAATAAGGGAGGGATACCTAAATTCCTCCTTTTGGTTGTATGGTTACCACTCTCATCACTAACCAGGACTATCCAATTATATAAAAAATGTTCAATAATGATGATGGTAATAAACAGTTGCACAAATTATTAGGAGATTAAATATGGTGGACAAAGCAGTTTTTATTGATACTAGTATTTGTACACATTTATGGAGTACATGTATATTTTGTTATATGCATACACTGTATAATGATCAAGTTTGGGTATTTGGGGTGTGTTGGGAACATTTCAAGTACTCTCTTCTAGCAACTTTGAAATATATAACTTTGAATATACAATATGCTAACTATGACCATGCTGCTCTGCCATTGAACATTAGAACGTATTCCTTCTCACTAACTGTATGTTTGTACCCATTAACCAACCCCTCCCACCCACAGGCACGCCCTTCCCAGCCTCCAGTATCTATTATTATTCTATTCTCTATCTCCATGAGATTAACTTTTTTAGTTCCTACATATGAGTAAGAACATGCCACGTTTGTCTTTCTGTATCTGCCTTCACTTAGCACTTTCATTTAACATAATGGCCTCCAGTTCCATTCATGTTGCTGTAAATGACACTCTCAGTTTAAAAAAATATTAAAATTAGAGGAAACATTATGAGTTAATTAAAAAATCAAGGCCGGGAAAGGTGGCTCACGCCTGTAATCTCAGCACTTTGGGAGGCCGAGGTGGGCGGATCACGAGGTCAGGAGATCAAGACCATCCTGGCTAACACAGTGAAATCCTGTCTTTACTAAAAATACAAAAATTAGCCGGGCGTGATGGCAGGCGCCTGTAGTCCCAGCTACTCAGGAGGCTGAGGCAGGAGAATGGCGTGAACCCACGAGATGGAGCTTGCAGTGAGCCGAGATCCGGCCACTGCACTCCAGCCTGGGTGACAGAGCATGACTCCATCTCAAAAAAGAAAAAAAAGAAAAAAGAAAATCAACCAATATGTATTTCCAGAAAAGAGAAGAAAACCATTATTATACAGATAAATATTCAGAATTTATTTAGTTTGTAAACCTACCTCCTGTCTACTTTAATCTGAAAGAAGTTATATAACATATAATAATTATGACAGTGTAGGATAAAGGCCCTTATCTCCATTTTGTAGTATCTATCAATTTCTCCAAGGAAGCACTGAACAAAGTGCACTTAATTAAAACCACGTATGGGCTAGGCGTGGTGGTTCATGCCTGTAATCCAATACTTTGGGAGGCCACGGCAGGCGAATCACCTGAGATCAGAAGTTCAAGACTAGCATGACCAACATGAAAAAACCCTGTCTCTACTAAAAATACAAAAATTGGCTGGGTGTGGAGGCATACACCTGTAGTTCCAGCTACTCAGGAGGCTGAGGCAGGAGAATCACTTGAATCTGTGAAGTTTGGGCAACAGACAGAGACTCCGTCTTAACAAAATAAAACAAAACAAAACACATATGTACATAATTTTGATACTTCATTAACATTCTGGGCTTTCATAACTAAGTAATGGATCAGATATGATAATTCAGATATTTTAGGTTCAATAAGCCCCATATTAGAACTGAATTTCAATGGAAATATTTATAAGACACTTTTGGTTATAGAATGGAATATGTGACTATGTGACTGGGTTACCACTGGGCTCTTCTTTTCTTTAAGCAAGAACATTCATCCACACTCTCATGGTAAACACCAGTTGTTGGCATTAAAATTGCTTATACCATACTGGAGCAAATATACAACCTTAGAACACATGAAGACCATCCAAAGATGTTTGTATTAAGAAACCATGGCTTATAAAGAAGAGTATAACTCTGTAATATTAAAAAACATTCTTCAGAAATAAAAAGCCTTCCCAGAGCAATGCACGAAGTGTATGAAGGAGAAGCTCTTTACGCTTCTGAGTCACTCAAACACTATTTTATTCATCAAAAAAAGAATTTCACTGGGAAACAAGCTATTTCTTCCTCCTCTTCTTCTTCTTCTTCTTCTTCTTCTTCTTCTTCTTCTTCTTCTTCTTCTTCTTCTTCTTCTTCTTCTTCTTCTTCTTCTTCTTCTCTGT
>NW_016807377.1:831321-858455 GCF_001698545.2 Rhinopithecus bieti
TTCTTCTTCTTCTTCTTTTTGACATGGATTCTCGTTCTGTTGCCCAGGCTGCAGTGCAGTGACATGATCTTGGCTCACTGCAACCTCCGCCTCCCAGGTTCAAGTAATTCCCCTGCCTTGGCCTCCCAATCTCAAGTAGCTGGGATTATAGGTGTGTGCCACCACACCTGGCTAGTTTTTTGTATTTTTAGAAAAGATGGGGTTTTACCATGTTGCCCAGGCTGGTCTCAAATTCCTGACCTCAGGTGGTTTACCCCCCTCGGCCTCCCAACAGCTGGGATTAGAGGTATTGGTTTTTTATTTTTTATTTTTATTTTTGGAGACAGAGTCTCATTCTATCGCCCACGCTGGAGTGCAGTGGCACGATCTCAGCTCACTGCAACCTCCGCCTCCCAGGTTCAAACAATTCTCTGCCTCAGCCTCCTGAGTACCTAGGATTACAGGCGCCCACCACCATACCTGGCTAATTTTTTTGTATTTTTAGTGGAGATGGGTTTTCACCATCTTGGCCAGGCTGGTCTTGAACTCCTGACCTCACGATCCACCTGTACTAGCGTTGTTTTACATATTGTTTTATCACCCAGGTATTAAACCCAGTACCCAATAGTTACATTTTCTCCTCCCCTCTCTCCTCTCACCCTCCATCCTTAAGCAGGCCCCAGCATCTCTTGTTCCTCCTCTGTGTGTCCATGTGTTCTTATCATTTAGCTCCCACTTATAGGTGAGAACATGTGGTATTTGGTTTTCTGTTCCTGCATTAGTTTGCTAAGGATAATAGCCTCCAGTTCCATCCATGTTCCTACAAAAGACATGATCATGTTTTTTTTCTGACTGCATAGTATTCCACAGTGTATATGTACCACATTTTCTTCATCTGACCTGTCATTGATAGGCATTTAGGTTGATTCCATGTCTTTGCTATTGTGAATAGTGCTCCAATGAACATTCGCATCATGTGTCTTTATGGTAGAACGATATATTCCTCTGGGTATATACCAAGTGATGGAATTGCTGGGTCAAATGATAGTTCTGCTTTTAGCTGTCTGAGGAATTGCCATAGTGCTTTTGATATGGTTAAGCTAAATTACACTCCCACTGACAGTGTATAAGTGTTTTTTTTCCTCTGCAACCTCACCAGCATCTGTTATTTTTTGATTTTTTAATAATCATTCTGACTGGTATGAGATGGTATCTCCTTGTAGTTTTTATTTGCATTTCTCTAAGATCAGTGATATTGAACTCTTTTTTTATATTCTAGTTAGCTGCATGTGTGTCTTCTTTTGAGAATTGTCCCTGTTCTTTGCCTACTTTTAATGGGGTTGTTTTTCTCTTCTAAATTTAAGTTCCTCAAAGGTACTTTGTCAGGTGCATAGTTTGCAAAAATTTTCTCCCATTCTAAATATTGTCTGTTTACTCTGTTGATAGTTTCATTTGCTGTGCAGAAGGTTGTAGGTTTGATTAGATCTCACATGTCAATTTTGGTTTTTGTTGTGATTGCTTTTGGCATCTTTGTCATGAAACTTCGTTTGTTCCCATGTCCAGGATGGTATTGCCTAGGTTGTCTTCCAAGGTTTTTATAATTTTGGGTTTCACATTTAAATCTTTAATCCATCTTGAGTTGATTTTTGGGTATGGTTTAAGAAAGGAGTCTAGCTTCAATCTTCTGCATATGGCTAGCTAGTTATCTCAGCATCATTTGTTGAATTGGGAGTTATTTACCCATTGCTCATTTTTGTCAGCTTTGTTGAAGATCAGGTGGTCGTAGATGTGTGGCCTTATTTCTTGGCTTTCTATTTTGTTCCATTGATCTCCAACTGATAAACAACTTCAGCAAAGTTGTGGGATACAAAATCAATGAACAAAAATCACTAGCATTCCTATACACCAACAACAGCCAAACCGAGAGCCAAATCTACAAAGGCAATCCCATTCACAACTGTCACAAAAAGAATAAAAAAACTAAGAAAACAGCTAACTAGGGGAGAGGTGAAAGATCTCTACAATGAGAATTACAAAACACTGCTCAAAGAAATCAGATAATAGACGAACAAACGAGAAAAGATTCCATGCTCATGGATAGGAAGAATCAATATCAATAAAATGGCCATACTGCTCAAAGCAATTTATAGATTCAATGCTATCTCTATCAAACTACCAATGACATTTTTCACAGAACTAGAAAAAGTTATGTTAAAATTAATATGAAACAAACAAACAAAAAGCCCAAATAGCCAAGGAAATCCTAAGCAAAAAGAACAAAACTGGAGGCATCACTTTTCATGACTTCAAACTGTACTACAAGGCTACAGTAACCAAAACAGCATGATGCTGGTACAAACATAGGCACAGAAATGGACCATTTTAAGAGACTTTGACAATATCTACAAACAGTAAACTTCAGCTAATAATCATAATTTGTACTTTTGTCATTAAGGAATACACTGAATCAATTCTATTAGTTTTGCGAAACAAGGAACTCAGAGCTAAGCTGCTTAGAACTGGTATCAGAGACTCTAACACCATCAGTGACGCAGACAGACTCCTTCCAGCTTTCTGTTCAGAGGTCCATGGTGCAGCACTCATATGCATGGCTGTTGCCTTATGGTCACAAGTTGGATTGCCTAAAACCAGCATATTAAGTAGGAAGAAGTAGAAGAACAAAAGTTGTTTACCAATGCAACTGAGTCTCTTTTAAAGAGTTTTTCCTGAAGTCTCTCCCAGGACCTTCCACTTTTGTTTCTTTTGCTTCATTGGCCAGAATGATCACGTGGCCACTTCTACCTGCAAAAGAGGTTGAGAAATGCAATTTGTAGCTGGCTACATACAGCTTCAGTGAAAATCAGGTTATATTACAAAAATTGGATGGGAAATAGACATTGAATAGGTAAGCAGAAATGTCTGCCATGGTGATAAGCAATTTGCGTGGACAATAGAAATGCTGCATCTGTCGAGCATGATGGGATTATTTTAACTTTCTCTAAGAAACAAAAGTCTTTTATACTGAAATTTTAATCTGAATTATTTGCTGTGAGGGCCAATGCTGTGCTTCATTGTTTAGCTTTATTAATCAAATGAGTGTGTTTGGAAACAGTTTGTAATACTAGATTTTAAATAAAAATGCTTTCTTTTGGCAACAAGTACACCTGGACAAATCCTGTTTGTAATATAGATTAGCACTTTTGCCAAATTATCTCACAGCATATTATGCACTTAGTGGATATTTTTTCAAAAATTAGATTTGTACATCATATTCCAAATGGTTTGTGTTCATTCAAAAAAAAAAAAAAAAAAAGAAGTGTAAGTGGCTCTGGTGCCCTGCTATGATGAGGTATTTCCAAAAGTCCTGTAACTAAAACATGGCACTTATAACTAATCCATTTAAAATGAATTGTACATATGTGAGCATTTGCATTAAACATAATTAGCTAACCACAGCCTCTGCTTATGTCTGTATGGTATGTGTAATCTGTTTATAGAACAGGGCAGATGACATAATGTAGATTTTGGCAAATAATCACATTCTCCTTCCACAAATAACATTTGAAATGATAAAAACAACATACAGATGAATAGCTCCCAATAGGTAAAATCGTTATAACCCACATTTGCCAACACAGTTTTAATCCCATTTCTTGGCCACATATTTTGAGAGGGAGATGTACAATTCTAGTTTATGGCTCAATATTTCACTTTGACAGAAAGCCACTCTCAGGCATCAAGGATTTGAGACCAGGAAACACTGCAGTTGGAAAGGATGAGGGGTGCGTGAAAAAGCTGAAGTCTGGGCTGAGCCACATGCTCCAGGTTAGCCTTGCTAAAAATGCCAACACCAGGATCCAACACACGGTCTCAACCTCATTGTGCCCACCTCCAAATCCTTTGAAACAGATTCCAATGATAGATTCTCTCTCGTTTCCCCCCAAAAAAGAATGTCATCTTCCTCCCTTCTCTGCTTCCTGCCACATGACAGTGTGGAAGCTCCTATCACATCCCTAAAGTGGAAGGACATATCTCCTCCCTAGTTTTATTTAAACTGATGGATTGCCATTATCACTAATTGGTGTTGCCATTTATCACTAATTTTCAACAATATATCCTCCTAGGATCCCAATTACTGCTAATTGAATTCCCAGTTACTTTCTTATAAGTAAAGTTTCCCATTCCTTGAAGAGAGTCTTTAAATGAACACACGTATCTTCCTGATTATGAAATATTTCCTATTCATTCTAAGTAATTGTGAATATTTAGAAAGGAAAAGGGAAAGATTTTAAATTATCTAAAATTTAGAGATAACAGTTGTTAGCATTTTTAATGTATTTTTTCTATGTATATACATTTAAAAATTCATGACAATTGACAATTGAGATACATATAATAATATAACTTGTTTTCCAATGTCACTAAATATTCTTCGTAACATTCTAGGTATCTTTAGGGTCCTTGTCATGCCAGAATTGTGCTAATTGGATTGCTATTTTTTCATTGTTGATATTATAATTAATAGCAATCTTTATACAAAAATCGTATCTGTGTTTTTGATGATTTCCTTAAGCTTGATATATCATTTGTCATGTTTTCAATGCCTAGTAAAAGATGAACAAACTCTGTATGTTGTTTAAAAAGGTATTTACTAATTCACTTAACAAAAACTCTTACTATTACAGGGCAGTATATAAAAAATTGATTTAAATTCTCACTTCAGGCAATTTCTCTTTCCAAAAAGAATGTACAATGACATATACTCTCAACTTTGGCCAGCGGATCGGATTCTAGTTCTCTTCAATCGTTTCTTGCAACCACTCCAGAGAATGGTTGTAATGCAAGGAAGTCCACTTCTTGCAGGTGTCCACAGATTTCCATGCTCTAGCACTTCTATTTCCTGTCAAAAAGACGTTGAGATCCTGCTGTGAACAAGATTTAGGTAGAAGGGGAACATGAGGTCAGCAGTTTGCTTGTACGACCTATTTGATTGGATGAAATCGCCCTTTTATTTAAAAAGGAGATTCTGTCAAACTACCTTATAGAATTGTTGAGGTTTTAGCTAGATAATTGTCTGGTACACAGTGAAAATTCAAATCACATTAAATGTTTTAACCTTAAAGATCCTGAGAGATGGCCTGAGAGACATATATGATAATTCCTTTATATTCAAGAGGCCATGGGTTGCTTGGGAAACAAATTAATTAGAATAGGGAATACAACATAATTAACTAACTGCAAAATGTTCTTTCATGAGAGGATTAAATAATCAGAGACTATAGTGAGGATACTAACAACATATTCTCCAACAAATTATTTTCTAGAACATACACTCCAGCATATTCTCCACTGTTGTCCAGGGTGGTTAAGCCACTTGCCCAGGTGTCATATTTAGTTTGTGGTGAAAACAGGATAAGAATTCACTTTTCCCCATGCTGTATGTGGTGTTCTTCTCCTACATCATGTTGCCATTGCAATGTCACCATGTGCTAACATTTTGTGCTTTTATTTTCATGAGGATTCAGCAGATTTGGGGTGGTGGCCCAGAAATATGTAGTTTTAACAACCTCTTAAATGATTCCTTCCTGTGGACCAACCTTTAAGAAACACTATTTTGAATGATGTGGCTACTTCATTTCTGGCAGTTTTTATTTCCATGTGCTGGCAAAATAGATATAAATGGAGCAAAATCTTTTTAAAAGCATGTTGATGTCTTAAGTTTACAAATTGGTCTATTCCTAATTCCAGAGCTACAGAGGGAATTAATGTTTCTTCTTTGGTTCGGATCAGGTCTGTTTATCTTGCATGAAATTGTTTGTGAGAATTAAGTTATTATCAATATGAAAGAAAGGTGAAAAACACAAATTGACATGTATGCCCAACTGGAAAATATATTTAAAGACTTTCCTTTGTATGTATCACCTGTATCGATTTCTAGTTAACACAACACCGGTGGAGATGCCACTTCCCAGAATACAGTTCACCACCAGACTCCTCGTGGTTCCTCCTACCTGGAACATTTTCTGGGGTTGGAGTCTCTGAATTGATGCTGAGAGAGAAAAGCGTAAGGAAGTAATCACCAGCACTCTGGCGACCTCCAAATTCAACTCTGGTGCAAAAGCAAAATTACTGCCTGATTTTCTATAAAGTCTGAGGCCTTGAGGTGGAGGAAAGATGGGGGAAAGAAGAGAAGTTTTCAGGATCAAGACAGTTTTCTGGACCCATGACTGTGCTGGGCCTTTGGATAATGTCAAAAAACAAGTTAAGAGGCTTCCTGTGCACTAAAAATACAGAATTAAATTAAATGTTTTCTTTGTCTCTAGGGACTGACAGGCAACCAAATGAACAATGACAGTCCAAGAGTAATGAGGACTGTCATAGATAATGCATGATACTAAAGGAGACACAGAAGAGAAGTAAATAACCCCATTGCTTAGATAGTATATGCTCTGGGGAAAAAAAAAAACAAAAAGCAAAACATGGGTCACTGGGAGGTGACTGGCATGACAACATGGCGTTCATGCAAGATGTAAGCCACATCCATAGGCATGGATACAATCCAAAGGAAAAAGACACTATGATACCCGAGCATAAAATCCTTTGTAGACAGCTAAGGAAGAATGACCTTGGGCAATTCATGCAGAAGGGAAATGGGAAAGTAAATTTTAATGGAAGCACATAAAAATGTGAACATACAGTTGTGAGGAAAATGATTTGAAATTGTGTCCTGGTTCTCTCACTACTGAGCTGTGTATGTCAAGCTATATTCCGTCTCTGGATCTCATTCCTCAGGCATAAGGCAAGATGGGTGGACAGGATGGATTCTGAAGTCCACTCCAGCTCTAATATTCTCTGGTTCTGTCTTAGTCATGGGAAGCAGAAACAATACACAGCTTCAGTTAAATAGTCACCATCAAAGAAAGTGGAGCAGCTCTCACCTCTATAGTGAGGGAAGAAAGCAAGCAGCCACCGAACAATAGCAGGTCCCCAAAGGAAGCATAGTTGGTGGGTATATTACAGATGTTGGAAATTTAAAAATAATATATGTCATGTATATTGAGATGTGAAGTTTCAGGCTAATATAATAGCAAAAATGAATAAAGTTAATTTTCCTGACTTAAAAAACAGTAATAATAAGGAAAAATTCTTTTCCAGAAAGGAAAAGAATGCATTTACAAGTAAAATGAAGCTAAAAGGAATAAAACGAATGGGGCTGATGGTTCTTAGCAGTCACATGTTTGCAAGTCAGCTGTTTATAATAAGCTTAGACTTTAAATTGATTAATTATTTTATTGAGCTGGCTTTTCTTTTGAAAACAGTTACATCAAATAGTGTGAAAATGGATCCAGATGTAGTTGCTTCTTTGAGATTATTGGGACTATATGAGCAAATGGAAGATAGGTCATTTGATTATAAAAATAATTAAGGATTCGTTTTATGTTTGGAAATATCTGAAACAGTTTTAGCATTAAAGGCACAATATGTAAATTTAAAAAGACAATGAGCTTATTTGTAGTATTGAATTGGTATTATCACTAACATTGGTATTATCATTATTATTGAAGATTCATGTATTCATGTGGTAATTCATTTTGCAGAGTTAATTACTTATTTCTTCCCTCTAAAATGTAGTAAAAAATGTGTGGCACTATCATCAGTAGCTAAACTTCATAAGGATGTTACAATAGGCCTTTGTTTACAGAGGCAAAAAGATTATGAGACTTTACAGTAACTGAAGAGTGCATTTATTTAATTACAGATATTTTCACTATAATTTTAGAGGAAATATACAATTACATAAACACTGAATATAATATCTTTTTAATTTGCATACTGTAGGCTTAAACGTGTACTCTAAAGTAAACCAGAGCCATAATTATACAGACTTTTGAAGTTAATGCCTAATCTTTTCATCAAATATAATAATCTATTATTTTGTTTGTAAATATGTTAGCATATCAACGCTTTTAGCCACTAATATATGTTGAATTCTTGAGAATAACTATTTACACTTTCCTATCCTTTTGAAATATCTACATAATTTCACCTGGTTAATATTTTGGAAGAACATAATTGGCAACTTAAAAAAAATCCTTATTATTAAATTGTATTTGAAGTTCTATGTAGAATACACTGCTTAGTTTGGAATTTATAAAGCTGTATTTCAAGAATCTGTCTTTCTACTTTGAACTATAATTGATATGCTTATGCTATTTAACAATTCTATGCACACTGAAGTGGTTTGTTCAGTACATATTGCTAACATATTTTGTACAGTATTTTCTATAATCCATACTTTCATAACTACTGAATAAAATAATTGATTTACTTATTTGAATTTTCTGTAATATACAGTGGATCTTCAAGCATATGAGGATTTTAAAATCTTAAAAGAGTTTCTGGGGATTACTGTGCATTTCATTTTTTAAAGACTTGATTCTCTTAATAAGTCTTCATCGTCTACTATGATTAAAGCATGATAATTCACACCCGAACTTATATGAACTCTGCCTTCAGAGAACTTACAAATTAAAGGGAAACAGAACACATGCACCATCAAATAAGATGGAAAGACAATAGAAAGTCATATGTTTTATAACAGAGGAATAAACAAATTCAGAAAACATGAAACTGCAAAAATGATGAGAGCCAGATAAGCAATAAAGGGGCTTGAGTCTCTTCTACTTCCTCCTTAATCCTCACTCTCAGCAAAGAGTTACCTTGCTTCCTGCTTCACTGGGAAAACAAAAGTGATCAAAAGAGAACTTCTGTTAAATACCACCACTGCTTCTACTCACCTCCTTGTTCCTGTACCATCAACTTCACATCATCACCAGTTACTGTGGATGACCTCTCCATATCCCTATTCAAGGTCAGTCCCTTCATTTGTTCTCAAAGTTCCATTCCCTCCAGTGACATTTCTCCAGCAACCATCCCCTCTGTGTCCTGCATCATTAAGTTTTCTCTCCCTTTGAATTATACAGAGCAGCATAGAAACATTGCTATTTCTCCCATATATTTTATTTAAAAATTATCTTTTAACCTCATTTTCATCTCCAGCTGACACAATATTCCTTGTCTTCACTTTATAAAACCCCTTGTAAGAATTTTCTCAACTCGCTATTTCCAAAAGAATTTTGAACATGTTCTGGGTGAGGATCCCCCACTCATCTACAAAAAATTCTTTTGTCAAAATCACTATGGATATCTTCTTTGACAGATCCCTTCTTAGTTTTCATCTTCATTGTCTATCAGTTATTTTCAGCATTGGGCACCATCGATGGCTTCCACTTGAAACCCTTTTTCCACTTGGCTTTCAGGATGGCACACACACATGGTTTTCCTCTAACTTCCCATCCTTTCCTTCTTAGTATCTGTTACTGTTTCTCCTCATTATCTGACCTCCTCATTGAATCCCAGGACTCAGTCCTTAAATCACTTTATACTGCTGTCCATTCTCACTCCCGTGATACTCTCACCCAGTCTCCTTGTTTTAGAGATCATCTTTACGTTGATGGCTCTAGCCTGCAACCCCATCCCATTATCCTACAACCTAACTGATAAAGTTGCAGAATTAACAAATAAAAATACAAGATACCTAGTGAAATGGGAATTTTGGACCACCAATGAATAATTTTTAGTATAAGTATGTACCATTATTTATCTAGGATATACTTATATTAAACAATTTTTAAATACGAAATTTTAACTTCACTGATAATCCTGTATTTTATCTGATCAGACTACTACCTGACATCTCCAATTTGATGTCAAAAAAATGTCTCAAATGTAAAGTGTCCTAAACTGTGCTCCACACATTCCAACAAACACCATTTTATCTTGTAGTCTTCCTTGTCTCCGTTAAAGGCAACTCCTTTCTCCCAGCTTCTCAGACCCAAATCAGTTATCTTGACTTCTGTCTTATACTCACATACACAGTGAATCCATCATCACATCTCATTATGTCTAACCTCAGATACCACATGTTCAGAATTTGGCCTTTTCTCATGGCCCCTCTGCAGCTACCTTGGCTCCAGCTGCCACAATCTCATCTCCTAATTGTCTCTCTGCTTCAGCCTCTGGCTCCTTTCATTGTGTGTTTTCAAAACAACAACTAAAATACATAAATGGATGGGTAAGGATAGGTGCCAATATAAAGGATGCAACTGCTTCAAAAGATAGTGCCAACCTTAGATACAAAACTTCAGAAATGAAAACATGTGGATTTGAATCTTGTCCAGGTTGTTTTCAATAACTTTTTTAACAAGCAAAACTTTGCCACCCATTAAAGGTTTCTCTTTCAAGGTTGAAGCTAGGAAGATAAGCCATCATTACACAGCCCTTGTTTGCATCCCTGAAGTCATGTCACGCTGCAGGAAATGTTCCCAAAAATCCTGGCTGCATAACCAAAGCTGAACTCTTTCAAAGTTTGAGAAATTTTAAAAGGTCAACAATTAAAGTAGCTATTAAATAGCTACTTTTCTGCTGTTTTCCTATGTAATAACCATAGATAACACTTATTTAGAATATATGGTGTGCCGGACTCTGCTTTAAGAACTGTATGTAGATTTTGTACTACTGTATCACTATTTGCCAGTGAGGAATAGAAAGATAAAGTGACTTGTCCAGGTAACACAGCTAGGGCCAGAGATCCAGATCAGCAGTATAACCTTGGAGGCCACACTCCTAACCATCACACCACACACATGTAGCTCCAGCAGGTAAGGGGCTCCTTCACCTGACTTGTTTAGAGTCTTCTGTTTGTTTGTTTTTTTCTTTTAGTTATTTGAACTTCTTATTTTCCTTGACATTCCCAGAGCAATAGTTTTCTCTGTCATCAGAAAAAAGAAAAAAAGATGTAAATAAACTTGAAAATATAAATTGGCTATTGAAATTCATACATCCAAGCACACACACATACACATTCCCAGAAGATGAAAAGGCTATAATGTTGACATCTACAGCCCAACCTGCAGAGATATGTTTGGAAGATTAGAACTTAGTAATTATGCTGAGACTCCTTGAAATCATGTTGGTTAAACAATGTAAGTGTATTCTGAAGCCCAACAGTTATCACTGATGAGTTAAATATCATGGTTTAGTATTATAACGGAGTCTCTCCTCTGATGCTTAAGAGGATTATGCAGCTGTTCTGTGGCTCTTTCCGAATCCCACAACCCCAAGAAGGCTGACAAAGCCCCCTGTTGGAAGCCATCCACAGAAGAACATTGCATTCCTCACAGACTTTATTAGTCACACAGGAGAGACTTTTCCAACACGAACAGGCAAAGTGAAAACTCTCGTCAGCAAAAATGAGTCAGAAATTCTGGAGTTTAATTCAGACTGTACTCATCATCTGGCCATAGGATAGTTAATCATCACTTAAGGCCCCAAGATTTCTCAGCAAGATTAGCTTACAGCATTATTCATAGATCTGTTACACAGTGACAACACAGTACTGTGGAAGTGGCCATGTGGGTATGTGGCCTCACTTTCAGATAGGCTTAGTGCAATCAAATTAGAACTCAGGATTAAGAAACACACTCAAAACTGTACAACTATATGGAAACTGAACAACCTGCTCTTAAATAACTACTGGGTAAATAACAAAATTAAGGCAGAAATAAATAAGTTCTTCAAAATCAATGAGAACAAAGACACAACGTACCAGAATCTCTGAGACACATTTAAAGCAGTGTTTAGAGGGAAATTTATAGCACTAAATGCCCACAGGAGAAAGTGGGAAAGATCTAAAATTGAAACCCTAACATCACAATTAAAAGAACTGGAGAAGCAAGGGCAAACAAATACAAAAGCTAGCAGAAGACAAGAAATAACTAAGATCAGAGCAGAACAGAATGAGATAGAGACAAGAAAAACCCTTCAAAAAAGAGCTGGGTTTTTGAAAAGATCAACAAAATAGATAGACTGCAAGCCTGAATAATACAGAAGACGACAGACAAGAATCAAATAGACACACAAAAAAATGATAAAGGGGTTATCACCACTGATGCCACAGAAATACAAATTATCATCAGAGAATACTATAAACACCTCTACACAACTAAACTAGAAAATGTAGAAGAAATGGATACATTCCTGGAGACATACACCCTTTCAAGTCTAAACCAAGAAGAACTCGAATTACTGAATAAACCAATAACAAGTTCTGAAATTGAGGCAGTAATTAATACCAACCAAAAAACAAAGCCCAGGACCAGATGGATTCACAGCCGAATTCTACCAGAGGTACAAAGAGGAGCTGGTACCATTCCTTCTGAAACGATTCCAAACAATAGAAAAAGAGGGAATCCTCCCTAACTCATTTTATGAGGCGAGCATAACCCTGTTACCAAAACCTGGCAGAAGCACAACAAAAAAAGAAAATTTCAAGCCAATATCCCTAATGAACATCGATGTGAAAATCCTCAATAAAATACTGACAAACCGAATCCAGCAGCACATCAAAAAGCTTACCCACCACGATCAAGTCGGCTTCATCCCTGGGATGCAAGGCTGGTTCAACATAGGCAAATCAATAAATGTAATCCAACACATAAACAGAACCAATGACAAAAACCACGTGATTATCTCAATAGATGCAGAAAAGGCCTTTGATAAAATTCCACACTCCTTCATGCTAAAAACTCTCAATAAACTAGGTATTGATGAAATGTGTCTCAAAATAATAAGAGCTATTTATGACAAACCCACAGCCAATATAATACTGAATGGGCAAAAGCTGGAAACATTCCCTTTGAAAACCAGCACAAAACAAAGATGCCCTCTCTCACCACTCCTATTCAACATAGTATTGGAAGTTCTGGCCAGGGCAATCAGGCAAGAGAAAGAAAGCGTATTCAAACAGGGAGAGAGGAAGTCAAATTGTCTCTGTTTGCAGATGACATGACTGAATATTTAGAAAACCCCATTGTCTCAGCCCAAAATCTTCGTAAGCTGATAAGCAACTTCAGCAAAGTCTCAGGATACAAAATCAATGTGCAAAAATCACAAGCATTCCTATACACCAACAATAGAACTAGATTTGAAAAATCCAGTTCTTTTAGATGTAATTTCATCCCAGAGGGCTAAGAGAGAAATATTTTATATTTCATATAAAAACATCAAATTAATTCACTTAAAAAACAGAAATAGTCAAATTAATATTTTGGGGGCTTAATAATAGCAAAACAACTAATTAGTAGACTGGTTTTCATTCACTTTTCAAATCATTTAGTAATATATATTCTTCTGGAAAATAAAGGGATGATGATTATCAATTGGATAGACTAAAATGGTTGTCTTTGATTTTTTAACTAAACTGAAAACATACCCTAATTTTTTTTACCTTAAAGCAAAATCAGGAGTTGATAAATGAAATCATTAAACAATTGTGAAGTTGTCCCGAATATTTGTTTCCAACACAAGAAGCTTTGTCAACATCCAAGAGAAGACGAAAAATCAAAACAAATACTAAACAAATAAGCAAAATTAGAAAAACATCATTGCCACATACAACATGACCTATGGCTACTGCACTAGACATTTGCTTATCACTCAACATTGTTGGTATTTAGTGAGAAATGTTTGCTGCCCTGACAAAACTCTCTAAAGAATTCGTAAGGCAATGTCTTTGCAAAGAGTCTATGCAGTATTTATTGAATGTCACCTACAGCAAAATGAACCCCACTTTCGACCAAAGCAAATTATCTATTCAATTCAGTCTTTACATTGACAGCTATTGCTATAAGAGCTCATACTCAGTTGTAAAAAAAAAAAAATGTTTCTATGTAATGAGATGAAAAATGCATCTTAGCATGAGAATTTATTTTAAGTGTGATTGTATTAAAATACATTTACAAATTCTTTGTTATTCTTTCTTTAAGCAGTGGAAGTCAATTTCCTTCCTTTTGAGATTGGGCTATGTAGAGACTTGCTTCTAGTAAGTAGAATACAGCAGAAGTAATGGTGTGAAGCATCCAGGAATAAGACCTAGAGGGCACTGTGGCTTCCTCCTTGTTTTTTCTGTATTACACACTAGGGAGGAATCAGTTGCCGTGCTGTGAGAACACTCACCCAACACTATGTAGATATTTCTGTTGGAAGAACTGAAATCTCATTCCAAAGCCAACAAAGAAGTGAGGGCTTCTGAAAACAGCTACATGAGGGCACCATCTTGAAAGTGGATAGTTCAGCCCCCACCAAGCTGTTGGATGAGCATAGCCTTAGATACCATCTGCGGGCAGCCTCATGTCCTATCTGAACCAGACTACCCTGCTACACTGCACCTGAATTCCTGTCCACAGAAATTGTCAGTTAATAAGTGCTTATTGTTTTAAGCTGCTAGTTTGGGGAATATTAGATAGCTAATATAAGTAGCACTGTCTTTTAAAAAATCCTGAAAAGCTACTTACAATAGACGATGAAATCCTGAAGGCATGAATGTTAGTCAGGGCCCAGGAAGCCAATAGTGACTGCTTGCTAATTTATTCTGCATGAAAAAAGGAAAGGAATTTGTTTTTGCTTCCAAGAGAACCATGAGAGAGGAGAAAGGAAGAAATAAAAAGGGGATAGCCAGTAAAATAACTACAAACTATTCAATCTATGTAGAAGGAATGGGAAACCTCAGGAGTTAGAAGGTTGAAAATAATATTTAAAGAACTAGAATGTATGCTGTGATTGCAAGTTTTGGGGTGTGTGTGTGTGTGTGTGTGTGTGTGTGTGTTGGAACATCAAGAAAAATCAAGATTGGGAGTAAAGATGAGCAAAGATAAACATGAAAATATATGTCTCTCATTTTTCTATTGAAATCTCAGGGAGCTTTTTGGGCTTCCATAGCATATCTTGTTTAAATCTGAAAGCTCACAGTGGCCCAGGTTATATAAAAATCCAAAACAACATTAATAGCACTGCCTTAGCCTGAGACATACCAACTGAAAACATAAAAAATGTGGCATGTCATAATATTTTAAAGTTTGATATTTTACTTATTGATGTCTTTCTACAATGCCACAGGAGTAAAATCTGAATTGACAAGTCATTTGACTGGACTAAGTCTGACGTATTTCTACTATTTAGCTCCCCTTTCATTTACTCTCTCTCTAACCTTTGTTATCTTCAAGTAACTTCTTCCCAAACTGTCTATTCTGTGGTGCATTGAAGTAGAACAGTGTGGTATCATTCTAGAAATGCCATGGACTTTGAAGGGAGACAAACCTGGGTTCAAATATTAATTTAAAATTGTACTGGAAAGCTGCTATGACTATAAAGAAATACCTGAGACTGGGTAATTTATAAAGAAAAGAAGCTTAGTTGGCTCATGGTTCCACAGATTGTACAGAAAGCATGGTTGAAGAGGCCTCAGGAAACTTTCAAACATGACAGAACATGAAGGCACATCTTATATGGCCAGAGAAGGAGGAAGAGAGTGAAAGGGAAGCTCCACACACTTTTAAACAACCAGATCTCATGAGAATTCACTCATTATCATGAGAACAGCAAGGGAGAAGTCCACCCCATGATAATTGCCTCCTATTAGGCCCCTCCTCCAACACTGGGGATTACAATTTGACATGAGATTTGGATGGGGACACAGATCCAAATCATATCAGTGTTTTTAATGTCTTTCAGCCTCAGTTTTCTTTCATGTAGTATGAGGTTAATAATATGTATCTCCTATCATTTCTATAAGATTAAGTGAATAATATGCCTAAAACCTTAGCTCAGGGCTTAGTCACATTGTCAGCATATATTGGTGAAAATAGTTATACTTGTTATTATAATTTAAATCTTCCTCTTGACCATCTGCCCCTCCTAAAATGTGAGCTGATAAAAGTGTAAGGTATTAACTTTTTACATTACACTTGAGGAGAGATAAGTAGGATTGCCTGCTGAATTACCCTAAGAATCTCAGGTTGTCCGGCAATAAACCCTGCAGAATTTGGGACTTTGTCTCCCTAAGTGAAGGCAGAGTGGTTTCCATTCTACTCCCTTAGTGGGAGAGGCTGCCCCTGAACTCAACCAGTGAACTCAACTTTCCATAGGAAATACAGAATAACGCTTCCCTCCCTCTTCAGCCTGAAGGCCTCTTCCCATGAGGCTGCCTGGTGCTATCAGACAGTTCCCTATACTGAGGCTGCTGGTGCCATAGTCCTGACTGTTGACTAATATACACATACAAGACTGTTTCTGGGCTTGCACTTAAAAGACAATGTCAAATGATTTGACCAAACATCTCACCATAAAGGATATTCAGATAGAAACATGTTCAACATCATTAGTTACTTCTAAAAATGCAAATGAAAACCATGAGATGTGACTAACCACTAGATACCTATTAGAATGTCTAAAATTAAAATGACTGACTGTTAACAAGTAATGGTAAGAATATGGAGCAACTGGAACTCTCATACAAGGTAAAATGGTACAACCACTTTAAGAAAAAGAGGCAGTATGACAAGGAACCAAGGTCAGTCCTCTGGAGTGCAGTGCCATGGTGTGTAGAGCAGGGTCTTGAATGCCTTTCTGTGAAGGGATGAGAGAATTGTGGGTTGTATGCTTCCTCGTGCTGATGCTGGGCTTTCATATTTTATATTTTTCCCAGTACAATCTGTCTTTTCTATCCAGGTTTCATGATGCTGTCATATTTGTCATCGCCCATCATGCTATGCATTGAATAAAATAGACACAAAGTCCTTGCCCACATTGCATTGAGGAAAAAAAAATAAGATAAATATGTAAAGTAATATATATGCAAAATATGAGCATGTAAAAGAGATATGAATGTGTGAAAAATGTAAGATGAAGATCAATGTTGTGAAAAAAAAATTAAGCAGACAAGAGGGAGTGCCAGGAAGATGTACATATTTTATGAGTCAATACTTTACTTATAGGTGTGTATACCCTGGATAAAATTCTCAGCATGTGCTCAAAACGACATACACAGCATGCTTGTTCAGTAATACTTGAAGTACCGAAAATAAAAATAAAATAGAAAGATTTAAATGTCCATCAGAGAGGTCACCTGGCCATTATCCTTCTACAGAAAGATTACCATAGTCAATTACAGGTGATGGATGGATGAGGGATAAGACTGGCACCAGGGAGACTTAATACGAGATGATTGAGGTAGCTTGGACAAAAACATGACAGCTAACATTTCTGGGTGCTTACTGTGCACTGGGTGATGTTCTAAAAAGTTAACATAACTCATTCAATCCCCTCAATAACTCTATGTAGTAGATATTATTGTCGCCTTTACAGATGAAACAACAGAGAAAGAAAGAGGGTAAGGGATGTCCCCAAGATCGCACCTCAGTAGTAAGGACAGGCACCAAACCAGAAACGCAAGAGTTCAGAATCACTGTTTTAACTATGATTAGCTATGTTCTAAGAACATCCATGTATTCTAAGTAACTATAAGAATGGAGAAAGCATGAAGAATTTCTGGGAAAAATTCTACTTCCTTCTACCTGGTTACCATCATCTTTGTTCTATGATTCCTATGGAGAATGATTTACATAAAAGAAATTTCAATAATCATGTCTCAGAAATCAGGATTTTACTCCCACACATTCAGTTGACAGAACAAAGTTCCATCTTCATCAATAACTGCCTAGAGCAATTTGTCTCATCTTCTAATTAGATTCAGAACAATTTGATGAAAGGGAACGGGAGTTTTATATATTTTATACAAATCTAATTGTCTTTCCTTTGTTCTACCAGAGTTTCATCAAGTGCTAAATTACAAAGCCTAAAGTTATACAGTGATATTTTTTCTTTTGTGTTTTCTCATGCATATTTTTTCACGTTACTGTTATTTGCTTTTGATTTAATGTCAAATTGTAATACT
This sequence comes from Rhinopithecus bieti, assembly GCF_001698545.2. Taxonomy (NCBI): domain Eukaryota; kingdom Metazoa; phylum Chordata; class Mammalia; order Primates; family Cercopithecidae; genus Rhinopithecus; species Rhinopithecus bieti. The sequence goes on from NW_016807377.1 coordinate 849,152, forward strand.
GTTTTAGTTAATCCATTATCATTTCAGTTGTGCATCACAAATTTAGCATTTTAATGAGATGGCAATGATTTGTGCTTAAAATCAAGCACAAATGTTACAAATTGTAATGGTCCTGGATTTTTTAATTGTAATCATCCTTTCCTCCTCAATCATAAAATTAAGTGTGTGCTAGCTAGCAGGGTTATCACTTCCAAGACTTAAAAAATTTCCACCCTTACACCAAAAATGACAAATTATTTTGTAAAATGTCTACAGAAAGACCATTGAGACTTATGAACATGATGAACCTTTTTTAGTTCTTTTTTAAAATGCTGTTATCTACTTTTAATATATTTATTTTAGATAGATGCTTAGGTGTAAGCTGGGAAAATTTAAAGAGACTTTTAATAGATATTGATTTATTAGGGCTAAGCAAATCCACTTTGGGAATATAAAACCTATTAGATCATTAAAGACTGAAATATGGTAAGATTTGTTTTTTAACACTTTTAACCTCGTTGTGCTTTTGGTGCTACACTCCCTGAAATTTTTAGAACTTCATAATTTTTTTAGCCTGGTAATAACTAAGCTATTAGGCTATAAAATGTTTTTATTCTTTCCAGAGTGTCTCAAGTATGTCCATAACCTTAAAATCCTGTGACTTTGCTCTTTTTGTAAGCAGGAAATAATCATAATTCAAATGTATTCACCATCAAACCTAGTCATTGGGAACATTGAGAAACTTACTCTTTCTATGTAAAATCAACGTCAAATTCCTCAGAAACTGTGGGAAACTATTATGACTCATTTCTTTTGCTTCAGTGTAATCACTTGGAAGGAAGGACAGACCTTGGTGACAGAAAGACCTGGGTTGAAGGCTTACCTCTGCCCCTTATTCTGTGAACTTGGAAAAGTTTTGTTTTCTCCTTAAAACTTTTTTTTTTTTTTTTTTTTGAGACAGAGTCTTGCTCTGTCGCCCGGGCTGGAGTGCAGTGGCCGGATCTCAGCTCACTGCAAGCTCCGCCTCCCGGGTTTACGCCATTCTCCTGCCTCAGCCTCCGGAGTAGCTGGAACTACAGGCGCCCGCCACCTCGCCCAGCTAGTTTTTTTGTATTTTTTAGTAGAGACGGGGTTTCACCATGTTAGCCAGGATAGTCTCGATCTCCTGACCTCGTGATCCGCCCATCTCGGCCTCCCAAAGTGCTGGGATTACAGGCTTGAGCCACCGAGCCCGGCCTCCTTAAAACTTTTTAAGCTTTTCTTTCTAAATTTTTTTTAGGCTCAATTTTCTGGTCTGCATTTGTAAATGTGGTATAAAAGTTGTACCACCTCAGAGAATCATATTGAGGATTAAATATTTAGTGTGCTGTCTATGTACCACGAGGTCAGGAGATCGAGACCATCCTGGCTAACACGGTGAAACCCCGTCTCTACTAAAAAAATACAAAAAACTAGCCGGGCGAGGTGGCGGGCGCCTGTAGTCCCAGCTACTCGGGAGGCTGAGGCAGGAGAATGACGTAAACCCGGGAGGCGGAGCTTGCAGTGAGCTGAGATCCGGCCACTGCACTCCAGCCTGGGCGACAGAGCGAGACTCTGTCTCAAAAAAAAAAAAAAAAAAAAAAGCTCCATCAGTGGCAGACATTATCATTATTTCCACTTTATTATTTCATCTCATTCTTCATGATATCTTGGGGTTCAGTCTTTCATACATGTGTGATGAGATGAAGAGAAATATTCTTTTGCTCCATGTAAACACTTTACTTAAATGTACCAGGAAACCAGAGGCTAAGCAAAAAATGTGCAAGCTCTTGATTATCAGGCACTCCCATTCTGAGGTAGCATTTCCAACATATCAGTATAACACATCATTCTATATGAGGTCATTGCACACAGTGGATTTCAGTATAATTCACTTCATAAATTAAGTCTGCTTGCAGAAATAAAAACTATTTTAAGGGTATATGAGTAAAATTTGTGTGACAATCAGATAACCTAAACGAAGTGGGAAAATTTCTAGAAGAACAAAATTACCAAAACTGACTCAAGAAGAAATAGAAAATCTAAAGGTAACAAGTAATAAGATCAAATCAGTAATTAAAAAAAAAAACAACAACAAAAAACCATCCTACCAAAAAAACAATCCAGAGACAGATTGTTTCAGTGGTGAATTATACCAAACGTTTAAAGAATTAATACCAACCTGTCTCAAGCCCTTCTGAAAAGAATAGAATGGAATCATTCTTAAATTATTCTATGAGGCCGGATTCAGTAATATAATCAGTCATATATTCAGTAATATAATAATTCTATTCAGTATTACCCTGATACCAAAGTCAAAGAACAAGAAAAAAACCCCAGAACTACAAGCCAATATCTCTTATAAATATAGATGAAAGATTCTTAAGGAAATAATAGTAAATCAAATTCAACAGCATGTTAAAAGGATTATACAACATGACCAAGTGAGATTTATTCTGTAAATTCAAGATGGGGTTCAAAAATGTCAAAATTAATCAATGTAATATACCATATTATAATACATCAATAGAATAAGGGGGAAAAGTACATGCTTATCTCCATTGATGCAGAATTGCATTTGATAAAATTCAACAATAAAATCACTCAGCAAACCTGAGAATGGAAGGTAGCTTTGTCAACATGATAAAAGACATTAATAAACATCCCACAGCTAATATTATGCTTATTATAGACTAAATTGTGTCCCTCCAAAATTCATAGATGGAAGCCCTAAACCCCAGTTTTCTAGAATGTTACTCTATTGGAAATAGGGCCTTTAATGAGGCAATTAAGGTAAAATAAGGCTGTAAGGGTGGGGCCCTAATCTCACAGAACTGGTGTCTGTGTAGGAAGAGGAAGAGACAGCAGAGATGCAGACCCACAGGGAAAATGCCACGTGAGGAGAGTCAGAAGGTGCTGTCTCTGAGCCAAGGACAGAAACCTCAAGAGATACCTAACCTGCTGATACCTTGATCTTGGATTTTCAACCTCCAGAATTGTGAGAAAATAAGTTTTGGTTATGTAAGCCACCTGATCTGTGGTATTTTATTATGACAGCCCTAATGAACTAATACAATACTCAGTTATGAAAGGCAGCAAGCTTTCTTTCTAATATTATGAAAAAGAGAAGTAGGCCTGCTTTCAGCACTGCTATTCAACATTGTACTTAAAGTTCTAGCCAAAGATATTAGGCAAGAAAATTATTTGAAAAGAAGAAGTAAAACTATTTGAAGATAACATGATCATATATATAACAAATCCAAAAAATTCACCAAGAAAGCTGCTAGAGCTAAGAAGACAATGCATCAAAGTTGCAGTCAAGATCAACACAAAATTCAGTTGTATTTCTACACACCAGCAATGAACAATTTGAAAAAAAAAAATTAAGAAAATAATTTCATTTATAATACCATCTGTATTAGTTTGTTTTCACACTACTCTAAGGAATGACCTGAAACTGGGTAATTTATAAAGAAAGGAGGTTTAATTGACTCACAGTTCCACCAGCTGTACAGGAGGCATGGCTAAAGAGGCCTCAGAAAACTTACAATCATGGCAGAAGGGTGAAGGAGAAACAAGGATGTCTTCACATGGCAGCAGGAGAGAGAGAGAGAAAAGGCGGAAGCTCTACACACTTTTAAACAACCAGATCACGTGAGATCTCGTTCACTATCCCAACAACAGCAAAGGGGAAGTCCACCCCCATGATTCAATCACCTCCCACCAGGCTTCTCCTCCAACACTGGGGGATTAAAATTCAGCACAAGATTTGAGTGGGGACACAGAGCCAAACTATACCACTATTCAAAAGAATAAAATACCTAGGAATAAATTTAACCAGGGAGGTAAAACGTTTGTTATAAACTACAAAACACTGCAGAAAGAAATTGAAGAGGACCAAAATAATGGAAAGATATTCCACATTATGAATTGTAAGATTTAATACTGTTAAGATGGCAATACTGCCCAAAGCTATTTACACATTTAAGGCAATCCCTATGAAAATTCCAAGAACCTTATTTGCAGAATTAGAAAGGCTGATTCTTAAATTCATACAGAATTGCAAGGGACTCCAAACAGCCAATATATATACAAATGGAAGAAGGGGAATGAAGTCGGACGACTCATGCTTCCCAATTTCAAAACTTAGTACCAAGCTTCAGTAATCAAATCTTTGTGGTACTAGACCAAACAAAAACTTGTGCACAAATGTTTCAGAGCAGCACTATTCACAAATGTTCACAGCAGCACTATTCACAATAGCTAAAATATGGAAACTATCCAAATATCCACCTGTGGAAGAATGGATAAGCAATTTATGATATATACATACAATGAAATATGAGTATCAATCATAAAAAAGAATAGAGTACTGATATATACTATATATGCATGAATCTTGAAAACATCATGTTAAATGAAAGAAGCCAGACCCAAAAGGTCACATATTATATGATTCCATTTATATCAAATATTCAGAATTGGCAGATTCGCAGAGATAGGAAACAGATTGGTGATTGCCAGGGAGAGGGGTATGGTGAATCCAGAGAGTCTGCTTAACGGGTGTGGAATTTTCTTTGGGGGTAATAAAAATGTTTTGGGATTAGATGGAAGTAGTGACTGTAGAACATTGTGAATGCACTATGTGTCACCAAACTGTACCCTTTAAAATATTTAATTTTATATTATATAAATTTTGCCTTAATTTTTTTTTAAATTAGAACAATTTTACCCTTGCCCCTGGAATAGCACATTATGTGATGGCAGTTTCTGTAAGTAAAAAACCTGTAAGAATCGGTACCCTCTCCATATTCAAAGGCAAACTCTAGTCACTACAGCCAGGTACAGGATTACTTCTAGACTTGTCCTTGAGGTTTCTGGGCTCTTGAATGAGACAGAATAGCCCTAAACTATCTTGAGATAACTCTCCCAGACTCCCAGTTTTGTTCCCTTGCACAAGTTTTCCTAATCCTGAACCACCAACAGCCTCTACCACAAAAATGTGCAGTGATCTATCTAACTACATCATTCTGGCTTCTCAATCTCAGCCTCCTGTCTCAAAACAGAAATTAAAATGAAAATCTGTCTTTCTAGGTCACCTTCACAAACATCCATTACAGGTCCCCTGCTGCCCAAGATTCCTCCACTGTCTCGCCAGAACAACATTAGATATCCTTTTATTCCTAAAGCCAAACTTATTCAACTAGATTATGTGGTTTTCCAGCTCTGCTCCCGAACGTTAATTCTTTTTGAGACTAAATACATTTATTAGTATTATTTAAAGCCTGCTTGGCTTAAGTTAATTTCTGATACTTTTCTATGTGTTTCTATGTCTTGGGATTTCATTAATCTATGCTGAGAATATTTAACCCCATCCTTGTCATTCTTCCTTTCATGGCAATTTTTAATAAGCTTAAAACTGCTAACACACATTCAGTCAGTTCAAACCATAGCATTATGGCTGTCTAAATATTTGGTTTGTAAAAAGGATAGGAGAAAGCAAGGGAATCAGTTTTGAATTTCATTAAGGAAATCACTCAAATATAACACTGGGAGTTGTTCTGAAGATGTCATTTTTTTGGTCCAGGAATATCGGACCAATATTTTGCAAAATGAGTGAGCAGAAAAGTCTAAGCATCCTTCAGTCACCAATTAGTAAACATCACTACTCTTTCAGAGGTCTTTGATTTGAAGACATTCGGCAGGAATGAAAATAGGCAGAGTTTAACCATTTAATAGATCCTTTTACCTTTCCATTTTAATTTTAAGGACTTTGTTTACTATTAAGGCCCATTAAATGTTCAACTTTAGGATTCATAAACTTCCAAAAATCACTTACTTTTATAGTGATTACTAGCATTTGTGAGATTGCACAGCAATTTTATATGCATTGTCACATTTTTTGTCATATAATTTTAAATATACACAAAATGGATATTCAATATATGATAATTTTGAATTCGAGCAGACTTTTTTTGTTATCTACTGCATGAAAAACATTGCTCATGACATGTTGGAAAATTAAAACCCAAATAAATGAATGAGATGGAAATGAGTCTTTTTTTTTTTTTTTTTGAGATGGAGTTTTGCTTTTTTGCCTAGACTGGAGTGAAGTGGTGTGATCTCGGCTCACTGCAACCTCCGCCCTCTGGGTTCAGGAGATTCTCCAACCTCAGCCTCCCAAGTAGCTGGAATTACAGGCACCCGCCACAACACCTGGCTAATTTTTGTGTTTTTAGTAGAGACAGGGTTTTGCCATGTTGGCTGGGCTGGTCTCAAACCCTGAGCTCAGGTGATCAACTTGCCTCGGCCTCCTAAAGTACTAGGATTACAGGTGTGAACCACCAAGTACGGCCGAGATTGAAATGCTTCTGAGTGATAAGCTTTACGAAAATGGCTACATTACGTATTAGCAGTGTTTTTCAAATGTTCCCTACCCTAAAACTCACCTGGGAACGTCTCAAAGAGTTCATCTCCAGTTGCGGAAACCAAGACAGACTACATGGAAGAAGTGATATTTTATTTAAGTCTTTCAGGAATTCTGTCAAAAGCAGAGACAAAATATCCTCAGTACATATATAGTATATTTCAGAACAGAAATTATTTTAGCATAATACCTACAATATGTGTAAGGAAAAAACAGGTCATGGCCGGGCGCAGTGGCTTGTACCTGTAATCCTAGCACTTTGGGAGGCTGAGGTGGGTGGATGGCCTGAGCTCGGGAGTTTGAGACCAGCCTGGGCAACATAGCGAGACCCTGTATCTACTGAAAATACAAAAAAATTACCCAGGTGCTGTGACACACGCCTGTAATCCCAGCTACTCAGGAGACTGAGGCATAAGAATCACTAGAACACAGGAGGCAGAGGTTGCTGTGAGTCGAAATTGCACCATTGCACTCTAGTCAGTCTGGGTGACACAGTGAGACTCTTTCTCCAAAAATAAAATAAAATAAAATAATTTTAAAATAGGCCATATTGGAGGTTGTCTTTGGAGACTCATGCTAGAGAATGTAGAGTTAATTCAACGCGTAATGGGGAAAAATGATAAGAAGTTTTTTTTTTCAGAAGCTGAACCAATTGTTTAGTTTTTCTTTGTACTGATTCCCAGTTGAGCTAAAAGTGATCATTAATTTTCATCACCTTTAAAGCCAAAACAATGAATTTTTTTTAAAGAAAAAAACAGTTTATGTACTTTTGTTATGCATGTGAACAAGTCATTTGTATAAGTGTAAGGTTTGTCTATAGATATAAAATAGATAATTATGATGCATTATATATGTATACTTATATAAATTTACAGATATCTATAAGTCTTCCCTGGCCAACTTAGGCTAAATTTATCACATTCATCTTTGTATACCACTTTATTTATTATGTATCTATTTTATTGTACTTTAGTGTTCTAGCGCAGTTATTTCTTTAACATCCAGCTGAAAAGTCTTATTAAAATATTTTAATTAAGTCAAATATTTAGGATTTCATGTTTATTTTTCCCATATGGTTGGTTCTAACACCTAGTAGTGCAGAAAGAAATCCTAACATGCAAATTATTTTGGTTATCCAAATATGTCTGTTGATTGCCCGTTCTAGAGTACATACTAAGTTTAGCAAGGCACAGATCCTACCAATGAGGAACTTGCCTTTCAATAGAGGGAGACGTAAATTCTAGTAAAAGAAACCAATGACTTGCTTCAGTGCTATTACAGAGGAAGGGCTAGTAAAGAGATAAAGAAGATGTGTTCAGTTTTACATGATGTGGGAGTTTGGAAATGAAAATAAATGGGTAGAGTGAACAGACCAGAAATAAGAACAGCTTCATGAAGCAAAGTGATACTTGAGCTGACTCTCCTCATTACTCAACCTTAACTGAAACTTCAACTTTTATTTTCCTCTGTCATGGAGAGTCTGTGGCCCCAAGTCTCCTGCTCAGTAAACAATACCTGAAACATCAAAAGTAATGGTAGGTTGGTGTCAACACAGATCACACTGAGGAAGATAAATTCTATGTTAAAAACTCTCAGAACTGTTCCTTCCTTCCTTCCTTCCATGTTTCATTCTTTCATTAATTTATTTATCTGAAATTATTTTTGAACATATAGTATGCAAATCACCAAAGGCATAAAACAACAGGACAGACCCTACCTGTGTCCTCACAGAGCTTTCTGTTGAGTCAGGGAGGAAGACAAGAAAAGAGAAAATCTTACTCAGGTGTCTGTGAGATTTATCTGTGTCAAAATATGTAACTTTATTCATTTTATATGGTGTATTTGTTTAAAAAGAGAGACAAGTAAATAAGAGGTGAAAATAGCTAATGGGTGTTATTTTGTGTAGGTTTCAGTATATTTGGAATATTTCATGAATTCAGTAAAAAGGCAACTATAATATTACAGCCTGATAAATACAACAACAAGGAAAGTGGAAGATAACATAAAATAACCAAATACCCAGAAGTTTTACTTGAGACTTGAAAGATCAGGAAAAAGTTGAGTAGATGAAAGCTGATGTTGAAATGGGAGCGGTGGTGGGGACGATTTCTTAAGCAGAGAGACTGGAAAGAATTCAGTATGCTAAAGTGGCCAGTAGCCACAGATAATGCTGGAGAGATAAGATGGGCTCAGACCCCAGACCCCATGGCTTCAGGTAATATCTTCTAAGAAGGCTGGACCTTGACCTCAGAGCAATGTTCATCGAAGGCATAGAAGCTGTAGATTATTAATAGGATGATAAAAGTCATCTGGCAACTTGGGTTTTTCAACTTCCCAGCGAAGAAAAATCAGCTATAGAGAACCGTCTGAGCCAAGTCTTTTCCTAGCCTTTCACTTTACTCTCCAGGTAGATGCCAGGTAGAGGAGTGTAGAAATTAACTTTGTACTGGCAGAGGTTCTCTTGAAGTAGCTGCTACCGGTAACCTGTGCTCTGCCTCCAAACAGTTCTGCCACCGACTCTGATGCAGGGTCTGAGGAGGGCCCCGCTCAGCTAAGTGACACAATCAGATATGATATTTAGAAAGGCCATTATGGCTGCAGTGTAGAGAAGGAATTGGAATGGGACAAAACTGAAAGAAGGAAGTCAGAAGGTTCAGAAAAGCTTGCCTGAATGGGGTAACAAAGTGTCAATAAGCTTGGAGAAAAGCTAGGACATTAAATAGTATTTGGAAGATAAAAGTACTAGGAGGGAAACCCAGTTTTCTGTCCCAGGAAAATGTTGATATATATATATCAACATTATATATATTATATATATATATATATATCAACATTATATATATATATATCAACAAATATATATTATATATAACATTATAT
>NW_016807377.1:858854-931072 GCF_001698545.2 Rhinopithecus bieti
TAATATAATATATAATATAATATAAATAATATAAATATAAAAATATATATATACACGAAATATATATATATTTTGATGAAATACTAATGCTGAGGAAGAGCAAGATCTTGGAGGAAATAATGTGCTGTGACGCAGACACAAAGGACTTTAAGACGTCAACGAAACTTCCAAATTGGGGAGTTAGTCAGTGACTGGAGTGGCAGCCATGGGAGTGGATAAAGGTAAAACAGAACCTGCTGGAGGCATGCAAGTGGCTGAGAGGCACACTTGCTGCCCCCTCATGATTCACCTCTGCACTCATGTCATGGGTACGCTCTTGAGGGCTGCTGGCATCCCACAACTGACCAGGGTGGTGTACTGGAACCAGGCCCTTTCTGCCTAAGCAGGACACTCAGAAAGGCAGTCTTTGCCCTGCAGCCCTCCAATGGTCCAGCCAACACTCTCTCAGGGCTTAGACATCTGCTTCTCAGAGCACCTAAACTGACAGAGTGTATCCATATATTTGATTCTGAAGCTGGAAAGACTCAGCTGGCCATACACATTTGGGAATCATTGACAGATGGCAGCTGAGATTTGAGAGTGGTTGACCTCACTTCACAAGATTGAGTGGAATTAGGAGGGACAAACTTCTGCGACAGGAGCTTGAGGAGCACCAAACAGTAAGTGGAGGAAGAAGAACTCCATGTGGAAATTGATGTGTGGGTGGAGAGGTCGAAAGAAAACTTGGAGACTCAGCCTTAAGTAAGCCAATGGGAAAGTGTATTTTAAGAACTGTCTGTTGAATTCGGCAGGAAGGAGATCACATATGTATTTGGCAAGAGCAGATTTATTGGCATAGTGACCGGGGAAGCTAAATTTCAAGGAGTTGAGGGAGTAAACTGGAAGATAAAATGGAGATGATAAGTGAGGAAAACGATTTCTATTTGGTTGTGAATGGAAGAAGAAAGAGATCCAGGGAAGTAGTTGAAGGATGATTTTGGTTGAGGAAGAGGGAGAGAGTGTGGTATGTGTGTGTAAGATGGGAAATCGGAACATGTCATATCACCATATCCATTTGCTTAAGTTATTAGAATATCCTATTTAATAGTGTTTTGCTCTGATTCTTTCCCCTCATTTAACTTTATTTCAGACAATTCTTCCTGAAGCACAGGCAGCCTCTCTCTCTTGAAATCCCTCGGATGCTTCCCTTTTTTAATAGAACCAACTCTAAGCTTCTTAGCATGGCATTTGAGACCTTCCTTCTTTGCTTTCAAATGAGCTTACTTTTTTTCATTAATCATGAAACCTCTGCTTGCACCAAATCAGCTGCCTCCCAAGCTTTTCACAGGCCTCAAATGTTTCCTGCCCCAGCTGTGCAATCTACCTGAAATCCCATTTTCTGACTGCTGCCTCTTTCAGGAGTTGCATCTCAAGTAAATCTGAAATGACACCTCTCCTCAATGACCCCATCTGGAAGCGTCCCTCTCTCCACTCTGTTCCCCCTCATACACTGAGTCTCTATTACAAGTCCAAATGACCATTCTTTGTTCTGCATTTGTTCTGTAGATGTCTTACCTCTCTTATTAGATTCTAAGCTTTGGGGGAAAAGAACAATCTCTTAAGCTTTGAATGACCCACCACACTCTGTATCGTGTCTCATTTATAGCAAGTGTTTAATAAGTGTTCATTGAATGGAATTGAATTAAAACTAAAAGTCAATAAATATTTAGTGAATTTGCTTATGATCTAAAAGGCATTAGGATAGACTCGTATGAATAAACATACGTGAAATGGTCCTAAGATGTACTGTGGATAAAAGAAAAAAAGAAAAATTACCAATCATAGGCATTATAAAGCAAATGATTTCCTTCCATTATGAATTTATTTCCAATGGGTCCAAACCCTAAATATTTAAGCATCCAAAGACCGACTTAATAATATTACAGAAACAGACAAAGCAATCACTGAGAAAATTATATAAAAGCATCATAATTTTACATAGTGCAATAACTAGTGAATTTAATTTTTCATTTTTTAATCTATAACTTAATATATTTTAGGTCTATTTAACAAATGTTTAAGGATTGGCTTAAAGGTCTAATCTAGGAAAAGATATATTTGAAGAATCCCTTAAATCTGCTATTTTTTGGAGTAAATCTATACATATATTAAAATAAGGAATTCATTGCAAGACTCAGCTTTTTTCTTTTGTCATGACAATATGCTTTTGAAAATCCATGTTTTCCTATTTGCTCCATTCATAAGGATGATTTATATCTCATTCACAGGAATGTTGGAATATTAAAGGGCTTAAAATGAAAGGCATGCAATGTTGAAAAGCCCTTTTAGCCATTGCCTGTGCTGCCTCTGTCAACACTGTTAAGCATGTCTAGAATATTTGTGTGTGTGGCCTAGACTCTCTGACTCTGTTGTGATGTTTCTGTAGAAAACAAAGCATCACCAAAACGCCATAAGCCACAACAAGAACTAAAGAATGCAAGGTATGTTCCAGGTATTACCCTTCGAAGAGTTAATTCTCAAATGGATCATCACATTTGCACTTAGCACAAAACAAGTGGGTACAAAATGCTTGGAAGAAATGCTATAGCTTTTTCTGGTTGCTTCATGGATACTGCTCCTGTGCTAATGAGGTCTGAAAGCAGTGGTCTTATATTTTAGATTATCAAAAATATAAACCCTTTTGGGGTCACACTAAGCTGATGCTTAATCTGTTGGGGATAGGTCCAGGAAACCATCAGATTGTTTCATGAAAAATTAGAAAACAATTTAAATATTGAAATAGTTAAAATTAAGAACTCTACAAAAGAACTCTCTTAGAGTAAGTAAAATAAAATACACTTCTTCTTCACACTAATGCAAATCCACTCTGTAGAAATACCATAAAGACTAAGAGTTGATGCTTATTTAAAAAGAAGTGATAGCATTTTCAACAAAGGATAGTCCAAACAGTGGAAATAAATGAGAGTATATCTTTTTGTAGGGTGAGGAAGTAGCTCATAGATATTCTAATCCTATGACTTGTCTCTGACACTCAGAATAGCAACTTCTTGGTCAGCCACATTGCATTTATATGAGTATAAAAATGTGTTGTCTTCTTATTCCAAGTTTCCAAACAGTGGACTGAATCACACATTGAAATGTTTCCCCTCTCACCAAACATACTGAAGAAATCTTAATAGGTTCCCAATGAAGAAGTCAAAGAGAAGGTTTTTGTGGTAAGAGAACAAGGTAGTTATTTTAAAGAATTACAGAATAGGGCACAAAAGTTCTCAGTGATTTTGGATGCGAAATTCTGTTCCACCCATTCTGTCACATAAAAATATCTTCACCACAGTATTATAATACACTAAGGAGGGGAAGTCATGCATATCCCTTTAGAACACATTCATGTACTCTCAGGATATAATTTTCCACTTTTCTTGAAGTCAAAGAAGGGAAAACAGACTACTACTAACTTCTTTATTTTTTAACCTTGGCCAAATAATGAGCTTGACAAGAACTGGAATTATCAACATAATCTTTCTTTGTTATTCTGAATTGGATCTTACATATTAAAATGAAACTTTTCCTGATAATGTCTTTCTTTTTCCCTTTAAAGCCTGGGATGTTTTTTCGCCCCGATTTTTACATGTCTTATTTCTACATAAGCAAATATCTATTAAATTTGTTTTTGGGATCCATATTCTGAAATAGTATTCACAGGACCATGTTATCTAGATAACATTTTTAATTTCACAGGTCATCTTTGCATTTACCTTCAAAATAAAACGAAAATGATGACCATTGTTGAGATATAATAGGACGAGAAGTTTGGCACTTTATAAACTGAAGACAGAAGGCAGAAAACAGCCTAGATTACAAGATTTTCTTTAAATGAATGCATAAGGGAAATCAAAAGTACTTTATAAACCAAAGACAAAGTTTACTTTTTGGTTCTCACATTTTGTTTTAGTAATGGGATAAAGATGGAATGTCATTGCCAACAGTGCAAAATATTTTTTTCTTGTTTCATTGGAATTAAAAAAAGAGAGAAAGATTTCTCCAAGTTACAAAGCTCTCTTCTAAAGTCTAGAATTCCTCATGGACAGACTTTATTTTTGTATGATAAAACGTGGAGGAGAAACCGGGGATGTCAAGAATGAATTATTAATATTAAACACATTTTTTTAAAAAAATCTGTGGGAATTTTAGAAGAATGTGGAAAAGAAATGTCCTAGAAATTCAGCTTCATGAGAAATTGAACATACATGTTGAGATTTTCTGAAAGGTCAGTTTTAAATGATATAAAGGAGGAATAACTGGAAAATTTTGTTTATGTAATATGGACTGTTTCTTATTTTGAGAACAACTGTGTTGTTTCTGTCTCTGGAGTTCTACTGTGAAATGTTGCTTACCTTTCTCAGCATTAGCAACTTAAAAGCTCTTTTTGTAGTTAATTCCAAGAATTTTCAATCAGATTCCAGAAAGACTTACTGCTCTTTCACAAAATGAAATTGTATGGACCAGTAGGAATCCACAAAATTGACAGCATTTTAAAAGTTATCCAATGTTAACTAATAATCAGTCATCACCTAACTCTGAAAATAAAACTTTTTTTTTCTTTAAGAGAAACAAGAAATGAAGATGCACGGATAATAAACAGTTATGATTTATCAACCCACTACACAGTTGCATTCCTAGCTTTGAACTGTGGTCCTTCCTTTCCCATTCCTTTCTTTCTTCCCCCTTTCTTTTCTTTCTTTCTCTTTCCTTTAAAAACTTTGTTACCAATGGACTGATTTTTTTCTTAAAAGCATTCCAGTATGGAAGATGTAAAACAATAATTAGCTTTGAATGAGGTCCAGGTACAGGCCCAGAGTCCAGGCTTCCATCTTCCCTTCTGCATCCCTACAAACAACTGCCAGTTGAAAAATCTCTCAAGTTCCCAGCCCTCAGAGACATACACTTTAGTCGAAGAAGTAAAACTAACTCATATGAAGCAATTAAATTTAACCAACATACAAAGCGCACATTAGATTATGCAGGCTGTGCCATTTGTAAAATACTGTGTTGCTGCCTCTCGCCTGTGTTTGTATTTTGCCTCATTCTCTGTGATAAATTTGTTTAATGTGTTGCCTTCTATTGAGACAAGAAACATATTTTAAAACTTAAGGGGCAAATTGATAGTAGCTTTTGAAATATTAGAGAATTAAGATAAGATAGAAATAAGACCTTCCTGGTGATCAAAGAGACATACCATTAATTTCACTGGGCAGATAAATTATCAACTGAATATTCTAGCCAAAGAGAAATCTCTGCAGCCTGGAGTGCCCAGGGATAAACTGGGGTAAAAGATATTTTATATTTTGAAAGTTATTTGGTGCACATTAATTTATCTTTTGCTTTATTTCTAAGAATGTTCAATTCCAGAGGACTTGTTCAACAAAAGAAAATGCATTTCACTTACATGATTACTTAAATCATTCTTAGATTTCTGGGCACCGATAGAAGACATCTATCCATTCATTAGGACTTTTTAATCTACTGTGAGTGTAAATGTTTATATGTTTTAGAGAGTTAAAGAATAAAATTATTTCTGTTTTACGTTATTTCACTTTATAAGAATTTACTCTTTTAATATATACATATTTGCCATCACTGACTTTGACCACATGACTAGAAAAACAGAAACAGAAGTAGAAATTTCATGAAGCTAACAGAAACAGTTCTTCATATATCTTTGAGTTTGATTATATTCCAGTAATGTGATAAATAATCTATTTCTTCAGTAATTTATTCTTAGGTTGAACATGAAATTATTTAGGGGAGCTGCATAGCACCCCTAGGTACTATGCATAGGCATCGGTACTATAGATACAGAGAGTTATTTTTCCCCAATCATTAATTGCAATAAAAAATAATGAAGGCACTTCTTCCCCTTCTACTGCCAAGAGAGCAAACATAAACCTAAAAAATTTTAGTACTAACTTGAAACTAATTGGCAGCATTTTGGAGTTTGGTATTCTAATACAGTTTAAAAGATATCCCAGCAGGGGGCAGTGACTCATGCCTGTAATCCCAGCACTTTGGGAGGCCGAGGCGGGTGGATTACAAGGTCAGGAGTTCGAGACCAGCCTGGCCAATATGGTGAAAACCTGTCTCTACTAAAAATGTAAAACTTAGCCTGGTGTGTTGGCAGGCGCCTGCAGTCCCAGCTACTCAGGAGGCTGATGCAGAGAATTGCTTGAATTCGGGAGGTAGAGGTTACAGTGAGCCAAGATTGCACTACTGCATTATAGTCTGGGCGACAGAGACTCTGTCTCAAAAAATAAAAAATAAAATAAAAATTAATTAATTAATTAATTAATTAAAATCCTAGATTTCTGGATTGACCAGTCCTGTGAGAACACTTAACTCAGTGATGTTAACTAGCTATCTCACTGCAGCATTGAAAACATTCTACCTACAAGGAGGAACCTTATATTAACATAAAGTTCTGTTCTAAACAGATTACCATAGTACAGAAACAAATGAAATATTTTTGAATCCTATAAAACAGCTATTCAAATGGCCAACCTCCCTCCATAAAAGAAAAACTGCTAAGGTAATCTTATCCAAAGTAATCAAACCAAAACACTTACAATATCCCAGAGATGCCATATTCTTTTCTTAGTACTTTGTAATTCTTTTCATTCTCTCATACTATTTTATACTTTACTATATTTACAATTCTTTTCCCTCTACTCTTCTACTTCTTTGTCAGGATGTCTACTACTCAATTTTAAAGATAGTGGCAAGGCAAAAACATTCCTAAGGACACTCTCTTGCTCCAACCCCATCATCTGCATTTCAATTTAAAGAATCTGTATATTTTCATAAAACTTTGATTTACTTCCATGGAAACCCTTACCAATTTGCTCTGCAATTCTATGTGTATTTGTCTGTATTCCTAACATGATATGAGGTTCTAGAAGGCAGAACCATACTTTCTTCTGTGTCTAATCAGTATTTAATACAGTGGCTGCAGTATTACACAGTATCTACAAATGGAATTCCAAACAAAAGTCATTAAATGAGACAGTGAGTATCACATACTTTTTAAGGATAATGAAAATATAATAAGCATGATTTTTTGTTGAATAACATTATTCAAGCATACAGAGTAAACCTATTAGAAACATACAGGAGATTTCCAGAAATATAAATGTAGGGGAGGCTTTGAAATGTCACTCTTAGTCTTTGAAAGATTGATGACAGTGAAGATATATGAATAATATCTGACATTAATTGCCCAACACAGTGCTAAGTTCTTTCCACTATTATCTTATTTAAGCCTTAAAACAACCTGGGAGGAGATGTGATTATTAACCTCATTTTTCAGATGAGAAATCTGAGATTTATAGAGGTTAAATAAGGTGCCCAAACAGCTAATAAATGATGGAGCTGGAATTCAAGCACCTGCAAAATGACTCCATAGCTAGCACATAATTCAAGCCTTCTAAATCCAAGGGAATGGGTCGTTTTTGTAAACTGGTTTTGTTCTTCTGACTTCTTGTGTCAGATTGAGAAATTATATGTTTTAGAAATATATTTTATCTATATTTTCAAAATCACTATCATGAAATTACTCATAATCTCCATTTAGATCCTTTAAAGGTCTATAGCATTTCTGGTCATATTTTCTTTGCCCTTCTGATATTTGTTAACTGTGCTTTCTCTTTTGTTCAATTGTCTCACCATGGATTTGTCACTTTAGTTTGTCTTTTGAAGGAAACCACTGTGGCTTTGTTCATTCTCTTCGTTCTTTACTTCATGAATGTCTTTTCTACTCTTTATTATTTTCTTCCATCTATGTTCTTTGAGTATATTTTACCATTCTTTATTAGCTTCTTAAGGTGGATGCATACTGTACTGAGTTTGACTCTTTCATGTTTTCTAATATGTGCATTTAAGGCTGGCCTTTTTTTCTCCCTGACTGCTTTAGTTGTTCCTATAAGTTTTAATCTGTCATTGTTAAATATGATTTTGTTAAAAATATTTTACCTTTTCAATGTGATTTCTTAATGGGTGATATGTTCTTAAAAAGTATTTCTGGCCAGATGTGAGAGCTCAGGCCTGTAATCCCAGCCATGGTGCATGGATTGCATTAGCCCAGGAGTTTGAGACCAGCCTGGGCAATGTGGTGACACCCCACCTTTACAAAAAGAGACAAATAATTAGCCGGGTGTGGTGGCACATGCCTGTAGTCCCAGCTACCTGGGAGGCTGAGTTGGGAGGATTGCTTGAGACAAGGAGGATCGCTCGAGCCCAGGAGGATGAGGCTGTGGTGAGCCACGCTTGTACCACTGTACTCCAGCCTGGGTAATAGAGTGAAAGCCTGTCTCACCAAAAAAAAAAAAAGTGTTGACAAGTTTTAAAATATTTTTTCTAATTATGTAGTTCATAATTCCTGGCTTAATTGCATTATAATTTGAGGATATGCTCTATTGTTTTCATTCCTTTAACATTTGTTGTAGCTTATTTTGAGACAAAGTATGTAATTTTTTAGCAATATTTTGATTTGCTTAGAAAGAAAGTTAATTAGGAAAACGACCTATGTACATCAGATCTAGGTTGCTGATCACATTGTTCAAATCTCTTGCTGATGCTAAGCCTTTTTTTAAAAAGGGTACTGAGAGATATATTAATTCCCCAGTTTGATGATAGGTTTGCCTATTCCCCCAAGTAGTTCTGTCATTTTTTCCATGATATACTTGGAAACTATGTTACCAAAGCCATAAAATATAAAATAATTTTTACTTGTGTATATAAACTTTATGAAGTGATATTTTTCTTTAGTAATGATTTCACCTTAATGCTTTCTCAGTCTAATACTAATATTGTTGCACTAATACCCTTCCAATTTGTATTTATGTGGTACATTCTTCCAACATTTTTTAGCCTCTGCATATGGCTCTGAATAAGATGCATCTCCTATTAACAGGATATGGTTAGACTTTTAAAAAAGATTTAATCTTTGCATTATTTTATATTTATTAACTATACCATTTATACGTATTTTATAATAATCTTCAGTTAAATCTAACTGTTGCATTAAATTTTACATATTTTTTCCCACTGAGGCAGTCATTTATTAAAGTTTCCCAGTAATCAAAATTAATGCAGTTTTCAGAAGTAAAAAGTGTTTTACTTGTTTAGACTTATATGATGATGAGTAAATACAGTTTCTTCCCTGCTCTTGGGCTAATGATAAAGTGGTTAACACAGAAATGATTAAATTCAATGTAATAATGCAACAGAGCAATGTAACCATTTCACAGCTGCTTAGAGTAAAGGGATAGTTTTTCTGTTTTCGATTTCACTGACTTCTGCTTTCTTATTATTTATTTTACTTTATTTTATTTTTTCTTTTTGAGATAGAGTTTCACTCTTTCACCCAGGCTGGAGTGCAGTGTTTTTCCTATTACCAACCCTATAAGCGATCTCGGCTCACTGCAACCTCCGCCTTCCTGGTTTCAAGCCATTCTCCTGCCTCAGCCTCCCGAGTAGCTGGGATTACCAGGCCTGGCTAATTTTTGTATTTGTTGTAGAGATGGGGTTTCACCCTGTTGGCCCAGCTAGTCTTGAACCCGTGACCTCAAGTGATCTGCTTGCCTTGACCCCCCAAAGTGCTAGGATTACAGGTGTGAACCAGCACACCCAGCCTGCTTTATTATTATTATTTCATTTATTCTGCTTATTTTGGGTTTGTTATGCTCTTTATTTGCAAAGTTCTTGAGGTGGCAACTTTGCTTATTGATTTTGACTTTTTTCTAGTATATATATTTAGTGCTATAAATCTGCGTGTTAGCACTGCCCTGTCTGCACCCTATACGTTTTGAAATGTCTGTTCATTTCTTTCAGTACAATGCATTTTCTAATTTTTCTTGATACTTTATTTTGATCATGCTCTTTTTTAGAATCTTTTCTTGGTGTGCATTTTTTGGTATTTAAGGGTTGCCAGTTTCATCAGCATAAAGTCTGAGATATATCAAGATATATCAGGCACAAAGAAAACCCAGGGCCAGGTGTGGCGGCTCATGCCTGTAATTTCAACATTTTGGGATCCCTGGGTGAAAGGATCACTTGAAGCCAGGAGTTCAAGACCAACCTTGGCAACAAAGTGAGACCCTCTCTCTACAAAAAAATCAAAAAAGAAGCCAGGAGTGGTGCATGAACTTATAATCTCAGCTACTTGGGCTGCTGAGGAATGATGATCAACCTCAGCCTGGGAGCTCAAGACTGCAGTGAATGGCATTCATGCCACTGCCCTCCAACGTGGATGACAGAACAAGACAGTGACACTGTCTCAAAAAAAAAAAAAATACAGGAAACTGATCAGCATGTCATTTTTTGGGTCCTAGGACTGTTAGCTGGACTGCCTTCTTCTCTCTGCCTTTCAGAGTTTTCTTATCTTTGGTTTATGTACAATGTGCATAGTTTTTTATTTTTTATTTTATTTTTATTTATTTATTTATTTTTGAGACAGAGTCTCGCCTGTCACCCAGTCTGGAGTGCAGTGGTGCAATCTCAGCTCACTGCAAGCTCCACCTCCCAGGTTCACACGCCATTCTCCTGCCTCAGCCTCCCGAGTAGCTAGGATTACAGGTGCCCACCACCATGTCCGGCTAATTTTTGTATTTTTAGTAGAGACGGGCTTTCACCATGTTAGCCAGGATGGTTTCGATCTCCTGATCTTGTGATCCGCCCACTTCGGCCTCCCAAAGCGCTGGGATTACAGGCATGAGCCACCGCACCCTGCCAATGTGCATAGTTTTTAGTTGTATTTAGTCAGAAAAATAAGAAAATGCAGCTACGCTATCTTTTCAGAAGCACAAGTCCCTAATGTTAGGTATTAATATTTTAATTTTAAAAATTCTTCTTCATTGGTATTTATATCTACTAACTTAATTTCTCTCTCTCTTTCTCCCTCTCCCTTCTTCTTTCTTTATGTCTTTCCTTTCTTAATTTCTTTTCTCTCTCTTTTTTTCTTTTGGTATAATATCCTACACTATATGTTCTAGTTTTTCTTTTCTCTCTTAAACATAGCAATCATCATTGTTTTATATTCTATATTAGACACATTCAACATTTGAACTCTTGTGTGTTTATAATTATAATTTCTCAATTAAAGTTTATTGTTACATTTTATTGTTATTTATCATTCAATATAAGCAAATCAGTTTTGAGGGAGAACTTACCTAGGCCTGAGATAAAGATGCCATCCTTTCAGAGAATTTGCATGTGTTTTTGCTAAGTATCTTGGGAGCATTACCAAACTAGATTGATTTTAAACGACATTCACAGCTTGAGGCTTATTGAGTCATTCTGTAATGTGACTTTAAGACATAAATCCATTCAAGAACTGACTTGAGGTGGCCCCATCTCTTCTCCCTCACTTCCCCCTGCTTTGTGCCAAGACGATTTGCCTTGCAGTCCTCTAGGAGAGAGAGTCAGGGGGGATTGACTTCTGAGTTACTTTATACTAAAGCTGTCATGCTTTGGATTATAATTTTGTAAGCAAGATGGTAGGTTGTATCCCATGTCCTAGGAGTGCATGAAAACAGCAGCATAGGCAGCAATGCTCTGGGGACAAAAGCAACTTAGATACTCACATTAGTTCTCTGGGTCCAGGATTTCTTTAGATTTTGGACTGATAATTCTTACAATTTTGCAAAGGCTTTCATGATTTTAAAAAGATGAAATACATGTTTTGCTAGTTTTAGGAAAAGTCTGAATAACTTACTCTAAATTTTTCTCAGAAATGGAAATCTTAAATAAAAGATTAGCACACTTATTCCTGCACTATTTAAAATAGTAATACAACTCATCTAGATAAAATATACATCAGGATTGCAAGACTCATTTGATATTTAAAAATCTAATGATATGTTTAAGCCATTAGTGGTTCAATATAGAAAATATTGAATTACCTGCATAAATAACAAAATAACATTCAATAAACCTCAGTGATAATTTCTGTTAAAATAAAATATAATAAATTCTTTTAAATAAACTAGGAATATAAGAATGATTTCCTAATAACAGGATATACATATTTCTAAAATCTATAGTTAAAAATCACAACCTAATTTTTTTTTTTTTTTTTTTTTTTTTTTTTTTATGGAGTCTCACCCTCTTGCCCAGGCTAGAATGCAGAGGTGCGATCTTGGCTCACTGCAACCTCCTCCTCCCATGTTCAAGCTATTCTTGGGTCTCAGCTTCCTGGGTAGCTGGGACTACAGGCACACGCCACCACACTGGGCTAATTTTTGTATTTTAGTAGAGACAGGGTTTCACCTTTTTGGCCAGAATAGCCTCGAACTCCTGACCTCAAGAGATCCACCTGCCTCAGCCTCCTAAAATGTTGGGATTACAGGCATGAGCCACCACACTCTGCCAAAAATCATAACTTAGTGGTATAACACTAAAGGCAACTCTCTTAATTTCAAAAGCCAAATAAAAATTCCACTAGTGCTATTACTTTGCATTTTTTTCTAGCAGTTTTAAGCAAAGCAACAGTACAAGAACATTAATTATTAAAATGAGGAAGCAAACTTTTATTAATTACGTGATAAGTTTTTTGAAAAGACAAAAAGAAACCTTACAACTTTGGATATAATAAAATAAAACATGCCTACTTATAATAAGTACACAAACATCAGTTTTACCACCTACTACCAAAACCCAGTTAGAAAATATGCGAGAAAAAAAATACCAATCAGAATTACACACACACACACACGCACACACATGCACACACACACTCTTAGGAATACATATAACAAGAACTATATGAAACCTCTGTAATAGACACAGTAAAATTTGTCTGGGCGTGGTGGCTCACACCTGTAATCCCAGCACTTTAGGAGGCTGAGCAAAGGGATCACAAGGTAAAGAGATCGAGACCATCCTGGCCAACGTGGTGAAACCCTGGCTTTACCAAAAATACAAAAATTAGCTGGTTGTGGTGGCGCGTGCCTGTAGTCCCAACTACTCGGAAGGCTGAGACAGGAGAATCGCTTGAACCCGGGAGGCGGAAGTTGCAGTGAGCCGAGATTGTAGCCACTGCACTCCAGCCTGGCTGGACAGAGTGAGACTCCATCTCAAAAAAAAAAAAAAAAAAAAAAAAAAAAAAAAAAAAAAACAAACAAAAAAAAAACAAGGAAAGAAACAGTAAAATTTTACTAAAGAATGTGAAGAAGGTATGAGTACTACGGAAGACATACCATGTTTCTAAATGGGAAGACTCAAAATTGTGAAGGTAACATTACTTTTCTAAAGACATACGTATTTAGTTCAATCCCAAATAAAATCCCATGGTAGTTACTGTAAGATCATGACCATATGATTAAATTTTCATCTGAAAAAAGTTTAATCGTAGAAATAGAACATCTTGTTTGTAAAAATAGAACATCTTGTTTGGAAAAACAAGATGTGTGAGCATGGCAGTGGCCACTGGAAAAGACTCTGTTCCCTCCCTTGGTGTCATAATATTCTATGATATTTCAAGGAACAGAAGAATATGGTTGTGATGCTAACATCACTACAGGTCAATGGACACAAAGTCACCAAAGTATGAAAAATATAATATGTATGAAATTAGCACTTTGCATCAGTAACAAGATGAATCATTTAACTAACCATGCTGGAATAATTAATGAACTTTTAGCAAAAAAATACAATCTGTTTTTACCTTATATCATACAGCAAAATAAATTATACATGCAGAAAGATTTAAGTCTAACTTAAATTTAAATGTTCAAGATAAAATCACAATAGCACTAGAAAACAATAAATATTGATACTATCTTGGAACTTGAGAAAACTTTCTAAGCATAAATGCAAAGGTAAAGACCTTGAAGAAAAAATATTAATAGATTTGATTACTTTAACAGTTTGAAGAAATTATCATAACAAAATTGAAATAGCATGAGTAAGCTAGAAAAAAATGGACTGCAGTAGTAATGGACAATATATTAGTTACTCTATTAGTGTGCTAGAGCTAGACACATAACACTGCAGTCTATATATCTTAAACAATAGAGAAAAAAGAATAGAAATGTATTTTCTCACAGTTCTGGAGGCTGGATGTCCGAGATCATAGTGCCAATAGGGTTGGGTTCTTCTGAGGCCTGTCTTTTGGGCTTGCAGATGGCCACTTTCTTGCTATGTCCTCATGTGGCCTTTTCTTTATTCACTCACATCCCTAGTGTCTCCTCCTCTTCTTAAAAGGACATGAGTACTGTTGGATTAGGGACTCACCATTATGACCTCACTTAACCCTAATAAACTCTTTACAGGCTTTATCCCAAATACAGTCACATTAGGGGTTAAGGCTTCCATATAGGAATCTGGGGGGAACACATGCAACCCATAACAGTTGTATCTGTATAAATGAAAAGGTTCTTCCCATCAATAAAGAAAATATGAACACCACAATTAATAAGTAGACAAAGGGAAAAATAAAAAAATTCACTGAGAGATATATAGATGTTCAATTAAATGAGGAAAATGATTCAGCTCACCTGCGGCCAAACCATGGCCTACTCAACTGGCAGAAATATAACATGTTTTTGCTTATCAGACGGTAAAATCAAAATTAAAATATTAATAATTAGTAAAATTAGAGAAAAATTATTTTTGCATTTCATGACTGACCTTAACTCTGTTTTATTAACTCAGAGGTAAAACTCTATTTACATTTTGGAAAAAATAAGTCTAAATGTTTTGTCTGAGGCATTTGAACCAGAGGGACTCCATCTTGAATTGGGGCTGGGTAAAATGAGACTGAGACCTACTGGGCTGCATTCCCAAGAGGTTAGGCATTCTAAGTCACAGGGTAAGATAGGAGGTTGGCACAAGGTCACAAACAGCATGTGGTGAAGAAGCCAGCTAAATCCCACCAAAACCAACATGGCAATGAAAGTGACCTCTGGTTATCCTCACTGCTCATGATATGCTAAGTATAGTGCATTAGCATGCTAAAACACACTCCCACCAGTGCTATAACAGTTTACAAATGCTATGACAACATCAGGAAGTTAACCTATATGATTTAGAAAGGGGAGGAACCTTCAGTGCTGGAAATTGCCCACCCCTTTTCCAGAAAACTCATGAATAATCCATCCCTTATTTAGCATAAAATCAAGAAGTAACAATAAGTAGAAGCAGCTGAGCAGAAGAAATTCCATGCTCTTGCTCTGCCTATGGAGTAACCATTCTTTATTCCTTTACTTTCTTAATAAACTTGCTTTCACTTTATGGATTCATCTCAAATTCTTTCTTGTGCAAGATCCAAGAACCCTCTCGTGGGGCCTGGATCAGGACCACTTTCAGGTAATAGTTTGACAGAAATTTTTACTTTGTAGCTAATCATTAAGTGTTAGATTAGTACGTTATATAGGTGGTAAGCAAATTTGGAATTTAAAATATCAAGGTTTGTATTAGAGCTTAGAAAAATCTATGAATTGAATATTAAAATTCTGACTAAAAAGAAAGCCAAGAAAATTGTTTTTTAAAAGAATCTGCTTAGAAGGTTATGATTGCCTCTTGCACTAATAGGGACAATATATTTAGTTAAAGAGTAGGACACAGAAATTTAGAAGTGCCATCATAACATGGTATCCTGGAATTTTATTAGGCGTATCTGTAGTGGAAAAAACAAAATATTACAACAAACAAGCTTATAATTCTGACAGTGGTAAAATGATGGAACATTTAAAATAGCATATTTTAAGATGTGGAAACACTTAAAGTGTACACTTGACAGACCTTTTCTCAGAAAGCTACCTAAGGATGTGTAATAGTCAATGGAAAAGTAAATCAACAAAGAGGAATGAAGAAGGCAGAGAACATATAACAAACAGTGGTGATCACATAAACCTGTGAAATAAATAGCAAGTTTAAAACCCGTAATGAAAGAGCCTATTACACTTCTAATTTAAAGACCATAGTGAAGCATGAAATACTATACAGTTGAGTGTCAGTGGAACTGCAAAAGACATGTGGCTCTATGGGAGCTCAAAACATCCATGAGAAGGAATACTCCCTGGAGATGAGGTTGTTCAATGAGATTAGAGACCTACATTCTCTTGGGAAGCTGCTGATCTAACCCCAGATAATGTTTGATCCACTCTTTTATTTAATTGCTAGAAAACCATGTAATAGTTTCCAATTGTAAATATTTACATAGAAAACATCATGAAGTGATCATTCTAGTTCTTACCATATTTTGAGATTAGTTTATTCAAAATCCACACTGTGAATGATACATTCATATTTTGTCATAAAACCATAGCAATTGCAAACTTAAGATAAATTTACTTTAAAAGATAAGCTATTGAGGTTAAAACTTGATTTATAATTTTGTCATCATTGTGTCTTAAAAAATCATAAACCAGGTAATTTAGATTAATCTTTAAGAAATGCTCACCCAAAGTGAAATGGTATATAGCAACTGGCAGAATTTTTTTTAAAAAACTAATTGGAAATATTGAGATTAGAATAGAATAAGTTAGACTATCAACTGACTGCACCCAAGAAAACTTCCTCGGATTCTCAAAGACTAACATCCACATTTTAAAGGTTTTATCTGGAATAATATTTCTTTCGATATCAACATTTGTTACATGGTTAATTTATTCAGAAGTACACTTGTGATATTTCATATGAGCCTATTACATATTCAAATACTTAAACTCTCAACATGGATTAATGTCCATGAAAGTAATTATCCTTAATCAATTCCTTAATGGAGATAATACCACTTGTCAGTATAAATAATGTTTTAAGCTCAAGAAGTAGGCTGCTTAGTTTATGATAATCAATTTTGTAGGAGACAATTACCCAGAATTTCACAAACATGTTCAAAATTGACATACTTTTATTCTCTAGCAGGAACCTGCATTAGTTAATAGTTTTAGGGAAACAGAATTCTGAAGCAGACAGAATATTTAATTTGAGGTTATAAGTGATAAATTTCACAATGGAACTACAACCAGAACCCAATCAATGAATTTGATAATGACTGGCTCTTTGCTATTGAGGACATGAGCAGCCACATTTATAAAATAGCTGATCAACAGAGAGCTACCAGTTAAGGACAGAAGAGAGACACTAACATACATTCATCAGGATGTCATTTACAGTCTTTATACAGGAAAGTTAGTGGTTGGCTTCAGATCCTCTGTCTTAATTCAAACTATCATTATGTAAATCAGTGTGTGAAGCCGGGTCTCTGCCAAAAAATATATCATGTGAAATCTGCACATCCTTATAGAAATTTAAGTGAATTTGCCTAACTTACAAACATGTCTAAGTGGATAAACTAAAGTTTACTAGTTCAAACGAAAACAAAATGTTTATAGTTGACACTAGACTTATTATATAAATTAGTTATTTTTCTCAAAGTGCTTTAAGTATATATATTTGTATTATACCCACTATTGGGGTTGTCTTACAGACTTTACTAGTGTCTGCATAAGTGGCCTGAATAGAGATGACGATCAAGCCCTCAGCCTAAAGAACATTCCTTTCACCCTCACCATTAGGTATTCATTACTTTGAATTGAATTTGTAGTCCCTATTGAAATGCAAACATGTCTGAAGGGGTTTACATATATATGATGCAAATCTCAGTCAGTAACATTTCATTATTCATCCTTTATTAGAGTGCATCAAGTTCACTGAAAATAGGTTTTGGTGTGTCTGAAAGGGGAAGAAAAGGTCTGGAATCTGAGACAGTCTAAGATGAGTCTTGGTTGGAGAGGCTTATATAGCAGGAAAACTTCAAAAGATCAAAAAAGGGAAGAGAAAAAGAACGTCAAGGCAGAACAAAATAGGATGATATTGAATTCCAGTAACAAACCATGTCTAATTCATATTCTTAGCTTTTCTCATGGTGAGCTCTACCTGCCAGAATCAAGTATTCAGTAAGTCCTGGGCAAATTTTGATGTAGATTGTGCCAAACCTACAAATAAATTATCCGAAACTGATTGGTATACTAGTTATTTAATGAATCTAGAAAACATATTCACAGGGAAACAATGCTTTATCACAGAGACAGGATTCTGATCTACCCCTGAAATTTTGTGTAAATGATAGACACATAATACTGATTGACTAGTTGTCTGTTCCCACGTAACAAGCCACCACAAAATTCAAAGAGTTAGAACAATCTTTTTATTATTTCTCACGATTCTATGAGCGAATGGTTTTTCAGCTTCATGTGACGCTGTCTTGGGTTACAGTGATCTGGAAGCTGGATGGCCGAGAATGTCCAAAATGGCACACTCACATGGTTGGCAGTTGAAGCCTGCTCTTGGCTGAGAGCACAGCTGGCTAACAACCAAAGCACTTATACATGGCTTCTCATTAGAATTGGCTTCTTAGAGCATGGCTGTTGGTTCCAAGAGAGAGCATCCCAAAAGCAGGAGTGCCAAGAGGCAGAAAAAAAGAAGCTGTTTAGCCGTTAAGAGTTACAATCAGAACTGGCAAGGCATCACTTCAGCCATATTCTGTCAGTCAAAGCAGTCACAGAGCCCACCAAGATTTAAGGGAATGGAGAAATAAACGCTATCTCTGGATAGCAGAATAGCGAAGTCACATTTCATAAGAAGATGTGAGATTGGAGGCACATGTCTGACTATCTTTGGAGAATCCAATCTGTAACTGTTACCATCTACTACTACAATGTAAATGAGTTTACCATTATGTAAGGATAGTTGGGATGCGTTGTACTAAGATTGAGAAATTTTAGGCTTCACAGTCAGGTCTACTTAACCTCTGAATTTTAGTAACCTCCTCTAAAACATGGAATATTATAAAAATAATGATTTAAACTTCTTATTCAGTGACTATACAATATGCCAGATTATTTTTAAATGATTTATGCATACTTAATCCTAATAAGAGCTCTATGAAGTAAATTATATCATCATTCTTATTTTAGAGACAGGAAACTGAAATAAAAGGAGTAAAACTCTCCCAAGGTTACATAACCAACAAATGACAAAGCTTAGATTTTTTTCTGTGTTCTCTTAAGGATTAGATCAGGTAATACATCTAAATGTAAAATGAATGGCCATGTCATCATCATGATATTTAACTATCTAATTCATAATGTTTTAAAATTAAATGCAGTTTAGCTGTAGATATTTCAAACATGCAGAAGAGTTTAGAGAATAATATAGGAAAGATACATAAAGAACTAATACATATTATTCAGTAATTATCTGACAAATATCAGGCTGGCTCTCAGGCTCTGTCATTGTTATTATTATAACCAGTCTCCTGTTTATATAAAAAGTATAGTCCCTAATACACTATGCAGCCTGAAGTAATCATGGTGGAATTACAAATGAAAATTCCCTCACAATGTTAGTACCCTTCCTAACTCATTCCCTGCCAATTCATAGCCCAGGAGCATGTAAAGTGTAGTGAACTGTCCAATTTTAACCTTAACTGAGAGCTGTACTTTTCCCATAATTATACAGATGTCTACCTTGTAAATGTTCAGTGTTAGGGCTAATTTGAGGAGTAAGGTAAAGAAAACAATTCTTTGGTAGCCCCAAGAAACAAGGAACTTAAGAGAAATCCAGACGTAAGTAGGACATGTGGGGCAGAGAAGGAAATTAAGCTGAAGAAATAAAATACCTTCAATTCAAGCACACCAGGTGTTTTTGAATGTGCTGCCTTGCCAAGTGAAAGTAAGCAGACTTTTGTACAATAATAGGGCTTGTTCTAGTATCTCTTATATTTAGGAGAAGCCAGAACATGGATTCCACTTGAACAGGAATAGTCCTTAAATAATATAAATCCTTTAAAAATTTTAATAGTTTTTGACTCAAAAGTTGCCCAATTCGGACAGTAAATTATATGGTCATCCTACCTAGCTTCAGTAAATAAAATTGCTATTCCTGTGGTCACCCAACAGAAACTTGTGTTTTATCTTATGTTTTCTTAGCTTTTTTTTCTTACTGACTTAATTGTTTAGTTACTTATTCAGCAAGCATCTACTCACCATCTAGGATGTGCCATTTATTGTGTATGACAGTAAGGATTCAGAGACAAATAGAAGGTAGTTTGTCTTCCCAAGGAGTTTATAGACTTGCAGGAGAGACAGTCATATAAATATTACTAAAAAAGTTATCACTAGTGAAAAGATAAAATACACATATTGTGGGACAAGAGGTGGGAATACAACAAGGATATTTTGGAGGAAGTGGATCTAAAGTCTTAATGGAACACTGAGATAGGTGAGTAGAGGAGGTGGCAGGGATATCAGTGGAGGTGATAGGCATTTTCTATTGTTTCCTAACAAACTACCACACACCTAGTGGCTTTAAACAACACATTAATTGTCTCTCAGTGTCTGTAAGTCAGAAGTCTGGGCATAGCACTGTTAATTCTCTTCACAGGGACTGAAATCAAGGTGTTGGCAGGGCCCCAGTTCTATGTGAGATTTGGGGGTCTTCCTCCAAGCGCACTGGGTGTTAGCAGAGTTCATGTCTTTGCAGTTGGAAAACTGAGGTCTCCATTTTCCTTCTAGCTGTTGGCCAGAAATCACTCTCAGCAACTAGAGGCTATCCTCAGTTTTTTGCCAAATGGAGGTTCGCAGCACAGATGGTTGCTTTCTTCCAGGCTAGACAAGTGAGTCTTTGTGATAATTATTCTTTGTGATTTCTCCTACAAACATGTCATGCTGCTTATCACCTCCGTGGTAGCCGAATTTCTAACTCCCCTGCTCCCCACCTGACTCCTGGCCTCTGATGTACACAAACCTTCTCCTAGGTGTTCAATCAAACACTGATCTAGCTCCTGCTATGAAGGGATTTTGTGGATGTAATTAAGTTTCCCACATTTTTTGGCCTTAAAATAGGGAGTGTATCTAGGGGGTCTGACAAAATCCATACCCAAAGAGCTCAACGTCATGGGGCCTAGCATTTCAGACTTCATCCTACAGTTCAGTGCTCGCCAAAGGGTGGCCTATAGCCCTCTTGTTTATGAATCATCTGTTGTGCTTACTGAAAATACAGATTAAAGGTTTTAATGTAGTTATGTACATAATAAAGATCTCAAGTTCACAGAAATAAGTTGATTATAATCCTCAGTCCATGGCATACAATCATCATTCATTACTTACAAGGTCTCTCTTCTATTTTACGTTAGTTTTTCCTCCTCATCCCCATTTTCATTTCTACTCCCAATTCTTACATACACAGCCACTCTAGTATACTTAACATTGTCCTGCTAATCCACCTTCTATGTGTTAATGAAATATATGCACATCTTTGAAAAATACGTTATTTTGTTTGTGTGTATTTTATTAGTTTTTCCATATATGACATTGTGCTATAAAACTAATGTGGTTTTGTTTATTTGTTTCTTACTTTCTTTTTAATCCACTGGTCACTTTTACTTAGTGACTGCCGTAAAGTGTTTTTTCCGACACGGAATCACATTTTGCTCATTGACTCCTCTGGGGATCGAAATCTGAATTGTTTCCACTTCTTGTAATCACATCTTTTGTTCCCTTATGTGTGAGAGTTTCTCAGGGCTACATGTCCCGGGAATGGAACTGCTGTGATGTAGAGTATGTACATACTTAATTTCATTAAGTGCTTAATTTCATTAATTTCATCATGTTTGCCTCCAGAAATCTTGCATTAGCTTTTTTTTTTTTTAATTAACATTTAAGTTCAGGGGTACATGTGCAGGTTTGTTATACAGGTAAACTTGCGACTCAGAGGTGTGGTGTACAGATTATTTTGTCACCTAGGTATTCAGCATAGTACCAAATAGTTTTTTTTTCTTTTCTTCTTTTTCTTCTGAAACTCTCCCTCCTCCAACCTCTACCCTCAAGTAAGCCCCAGTGTCTTTTGTTCCGCTCTATCTGTCCATGTATTTTCATTATTTAGCTCCCACTTATAAGTGAGAACATGTAGTATTTGATTTTGTGTTCCTGCACTGGTTTGCTAAGGATAATGGCCTCCAGTTCCATCCATGTTCCTGCAAAGGACATGATCTCATTCTTTTTTATGGCTACATAGTATTCCATGATGTATATGTACCACATTTTCTTTATCTGGTCTACCATTGATGGGCATCTGAGTCTTTGCTATTGTAAATAGTGCTGCCATACACATACATGTACATGTGTCTTTATGGTAGAATAAACTATATTGCTTGGATATATATCCAGTAGTGGGACTGCTGGATCACATAGTTCTGTTTTTATTTTTTTGAGGAATCACCACACTGCTTTCCACAATGTTTGAACTAATTTATAATATACTCCTACCAGAAGTGTATAAGCATTCCATTTTCTTTGCAACTTTGCCAACCTCTATAATTTTTTGACTTTTTATAATAGCCATTCTGACTAGTATGAGATGATATCTCATTGTGATTTTTATTTGCATTTCTCCAGTGATTAGTGATAATGAGAATTTTTTCATATCCTTGTTGGCCACATGTATGTCTTCTTTTGAAAAGTGCCTGTTCGTGTCTTTGCCCACATTTAAATGCGTTTTTTTGTTTTTTGCTTGCACATTTGTTTAAGTCCCTCATACATTCTGGATATTAGACCTTTATCAGATGTATAGTTTACAAATATTTTCCCCCATTTTGTAGGTTGCCTATGTACTTGGTGGATAGTATCTTTTTCTGTGCAGAAGCTCTTTAGTTTAATTAGGTCCCATCTGTCAATTCCTGCTTTGTTGCAATTGCTTTTGGCATTTTCATCAAAAAATATTTTCCAGTTCCTATGTTCAAAATGGTATTTTCTAGATTATCATTCAATGTTTTTATGGTTTTAGGTTTTATATTTAGGTCTTACATTTAGGTCTTAATCCATCTTGAGTTAATTTTTGTATATGGTATAGGGAAGGGGTCCAATTTCAGTCCTTTGCATATAGCTGGCCAGTTATCCCAGCACCATTTATTGAATAGGGAGTCTTTTTTCCCATTGCTTGTTCTTGTCATCTTTGTTAAAGATCAGATGGTTGTAAGTTATTTCTGGGCTCTCTGTTGTGTTCCGTTGGTCTATGTTTCTCTTTTTGTCCCAGTACCATGCCGTTTTGGTTACAGCAGTCTTGTAGTACAGTTTGAAGTTCGGTGATGTGACTCCCTCAGCTTTGTTCTTTTTGCTTGGGATTGCCTTGACTCTTCAAATGGGCTAAATGCCTCATTTAAAAGGCACAGAGTGACATGCTGGATAATGAAGTGAGACCCAATGGTATGCTGTCTTCAAAGGATCCATCTCATATGCAGTGACACCCATGGGCTCAAAATAAAAGGATAGAGAAAAATCTACCAAGCAAATGGAAAACATAAAAAATCAGGGGTTGCACTCCTAATTTCAGATAAAACAGACTTTAAACCAACAAAGATCAAAAAAGACAAAGAAGGGCATTATATAATGGTAAAGAGTTCAACAAGAAGACCTAACTATCCTAAATCTATATGCACCCAACAAAGGTGCACCCAGATTCATGAAGCAAGTTCTTAGAGACCTACAATGAGACTTAGATTCACATACAATAATTGTGGGAGACTTCAACACCCCTGGCAGTATTAGACAGATCATCAAGACAGAAAATTAATAAATGCATTCAGGGTCTGAAGTCAACAGTTGACCAAATGGACCTAACAGACATCTACAGAACTCTCTACCTAAAGAGAACACAATGTAAATTTTTTTGATCACCACTTGGACCATACTCTAAAATTGGCTATGCAATTGGACATAAGACAACCCTCAGCAAACTCAAAAAATAAAAATAAAGAACCTGAAATCAAACCAACCACAATATCAGACCACAGCACAATAAAAATAAAAATCAAGACCAAGAATTGCTCAAAACTATATAATCACGTGGAAATTAAACAAACTGCTCCTGAACGACTCTTGGGTAAATAATAAAATTAAGGCAGAAATTAACAAGCTCTTTGAAACTTATGAGAACAAAGCCACAACATACCAGAATCTCTGGGACACAGCTAAGGGAGCATTAAGAGGGAAAATATAGCACTAAACATCCAAATTGAAAAGTTAAAAAGATCTCAAATTAACAACGTAACATCACAACTGGAAGAACTAGAGAAGCAAGAGCAAACCAACCCCAAAGCTAGCAGAAAACCAAAAATAACGGAAATCAGAGCTGAACTGAAGAAGATGGGCACACACAAAAACAAAAAGCACACGTAAAAGATCGACAAATCCAGAAGGTGGTTCTTTTGAAAAATGAATAAGATAGATAGACAACTAGCTAGACTAATAAAGAAGAAAAGAGAAAAGATTCAAATAAACAATTGAAATGACAAAGGAGACACTACCACTGAGTTCACAGAAACACAAATAACCATCAGAAACTACTATGAACACCTCTATGCGCACAAACTAAAAAATCTAGAAGAAATGAATACATTCCCGGGCACATAAATCCTCCCAAGCATGAACCAGAAAGAAATTGAATCTCTGAACAGACCAATAACAAGCTCTGAAATTGAATCAGTAATAGCCTACCAACCAAAAAAAAAAAAGCCCAGGACCAGATGGATTCACAGTTGAATTCTACCAAATGTACAAAGAAGAGCTGTACCATTCCTACTGAAACTATTCCAAAAAATCAAGGAGGAGAAACATCTCTCTAACTCATTCTGTGAGGCCAGCATCCTGATACCAAAACCTGGTGGAGATAACAACAAACGAAAAAAAACCTTCAGGCCAATATCCTTGATGCACACAAGTGTAAAACTCCTCAACAAAATACTAGCAATCAGAACGCAGCAACGCATCAAAAATTAATTCACCAAGATCAAGTAGGCTTTATCCTTGGGATGCAAAGTTGGTTCAACATACAGAAATCAATAAATGTGATTCATCTTGTAAACAGAACTAAAGACAAAAACCACATGATCATCTCAATAGATGCAGAAAAGGTTTTCAATAAAATTCAACATCCTTTCATGTTAAAAACCCACAATAGGCCGGGCGCAGTGGCTTACACCTGTAATCCCAGCACTTTGGGAGGCCGAGGCAGGCAGACTGCCTGAGCTCAGGAGTTTGAAATCAGCCTGAACAATATGGCGAAACCCCGTCTCTACTAAAAATACATAAAATTAGCTGGGCGTGGTGATGGGCGCCTATATTCCCAGATACTCAGGAAGCTGAGGGAGGAGAATCACTTGAACCCAGGAGGCAGAGGCTGCAGTAAGCTGAGATCGTGCCATTGCACTCCAGCCTGGGTGACAGAGGGAGACTCCATCTAAAAAAAAAGAAAAAAAAAGAAACACACACACAATAAACTGGGCATTGAAGGAGCATTCTTAAGAGCCATCTATAATGAACCTACAGCCAAAAGCATACTGAGTGGGCAAAAACTGGAAGCACATTCGTTGAAAACTGAAACAAGACAAAGATGCCTACTCTCACTACTCCTATTCAACATAGTATTGGAAGTCTGTCCAGAGCAATCAGGTAAGAAAACAGAAAGAAAAGGCACCCAAATAGGAAGAGAGAAAGTCAAACTATCCCTGTTTACAGATGACATAATTCTATATCTAGGAAACCCTGGGTCTCTGCCCAAAAGCTCCTTGAGCTAATAAGCAACCTCAGCAAAGTTTCAGGATACAAAATCAATGTACAAAAATCAGTAGCATTCCTATACACTAACAGCACCCAACCTGAGAGCCAAAACAGGAACGCGAATCCATTCATAACTGCCACAAAGAGAATAAAATACCTAGGAATACAGCTAACCAGGAAGGCAAAAAATCTCTACAATGAGAATTACAAAACACTCCTCAAAGAAATCAGAGATGACACAAACAAATGGAAGAACATTCCATGATTTTGGATAGGAACAGTTAATATTGTTAAAATGGCATACTGTCCAGCAATTTGCAGATTCAAAGCTATTCCTATGAAACTACCAACTATTCTGAAGTTCATATGGAATTGTAGTTTTAATCTACCATCAGAAGTGTTTGAAGACTTTTATTTCCCTATATATTTTCCTAGAGTGGGTGTTTTAAAAACTTTCTAGCATCCTTCTGCCTCTGGTGCATTTAAATAGGTATCTTGTTAGTTGAAGTTCATTTCTGACTTCTAGTGAGGTTGACTAGTTCATGCTTTTTGCACCGTAGTCCTTTGGATACTTCGCCCTTTTCTTGCTGATTTATAGCAAGTTGTTGCATATTCTAGTTTTTGAATCATCACCAGTTTTAGAGATGGCAAATATCTTATTCTGACACCTATTCGTGAATTTTGCCTTTGGTATCCTTAGCTGAATAGAATCCACAGTTGTGATTTTATCAAATTTCTAAATGTTTACATCACGTTTATGTATGGTCACAAAGGTTTTGCACATTTTATTTCCTGCTCTTAGCTTTACAGATGCATCTTTCACATTGAGATCTACAATTTATATGAAGTTAGATCTGGACTGAAATAGGGAATTAACTTTAGATTTTCTCCTTATGGTGAGCTAATAATCCCACATCTTTTACTGAATCGTTTCTTATTTCCAATACTTGTATAAGGTCCTCTGTATTAAGTTATCTTATATTTTTTAAAAGGTCTAATTCTGAGTTCTCTATTCTGTTCAATGGGCCTATTTGACAGTCCTGACCCTGCTGGGCCAGGACTATAGTATTTTAATTACTATGGGTTTGTATCACGTTAGTATCTAAAAAGGAAAGCCCCCACTTCTTTGCCTTTTTTTCCCCAAATTGCCTTGGAACTTTATTTATATCCAATTTAAAATTAGTTTGCAAATTAAAAAAAAAAAAAAGCCCTGCTGGGATTTAATTGTGTTGTACATGTGCAGTAATTTCAGGAAAACTGGCTTTGTTAATCCTTTATTGGAGATTTTAAATATTTTTAATAGAAGTCTTACGAAATTTTTAGACTTATCCCTAGACATTTTTTGTTGTTAAGTTTTAATTTCTTGCTCTTGTGACTTGCATCTTATTTTCTACTATGCCTTCTACTGCTTGTTTCTGATGTCAATAAATGCCATTGCTTTTTCTTTGGGTAACCTAGTAACATTGTTGATGTCCCATATTTTTATTCTAACACTTCATGGGTTCAGCAGGGCAATTTGGGACAATTCCAGAAAATAAACATGTAAGAAAAGTGGTTACACAATGACCCAAATAAGATATGCCTTTGATAGGAATAATTCTGGTCAAACTAGCTATACAAATATCATTTTTTCAATATAATCATTTTAGATACCATGATAAAATAAATATAACGCATTGCTATAACACAAGATTCTATAACTTTTTATACAATTACTTTTACAAATTGGATAATATCATACATATTGCTCCTTTTCAATTATGAACATTTTCACTTTATTGACTTTTTAATAAAAATATGATTTATACATATTTAAACATTTTCTTTTTACTTTTGCACTTTATAGCTTATAATATACAGGTAGAACAGTGAACAAGTAATTGTTCTACAGCTTGATAAATGTTCATTAAGAAGAAACATTGGTATTACCAGCAGCCAGACCAATAAACACAAAAATAAGCATAATTTTGAATGTGAAGTTGTTTCCAGTTTCCCAATGCATAAAACTTTATTTACAATTCTGATTTTATTTTCCTTGGAAAGAGTCCTAGAAATTGAGTTACTAGTTAAATAACATAAGAATTTAAAAAATACTTTATGTATATTGGCAAATACCTTTTGGGAAAGATTGAATCATTTCATAGATTCAATAAAAGAGCCCATGGGAGAGCGTTTGTACCATTCATTGTAGAGTACTAGTGCTCTGTTAATACTTTCTAATTTGCTAGGTAAAGAAAAAAATCTCAGGTATAGTTTCAATTTTATTACTAAAAACGATTGTGCCTTTTTGACATCTGTTCCCTGTAAATTATCCTCTCCTCTGGGTCATTTTTTTCTCTTTTTTCCCTACTGGAGTGTTAGTGATTTAAAATAAATTGTTAAAAATAGTTATATATTAAGACATTACGCCTTGAGTAATAACTTGTTACAGGTTTGCTTATCCCTTCCACTGTTTATAATTTCTAGACATTTTAAATATTTTTACTTTTTTCAAATATATTGCCACAAATTATACGAGATTAAATAATTCTAGAAAGTTTATTCTATTTCTATATATATATCATCTATCTGTATCTTTCTATCTCTTTATCTCAGTCTCTCATGACAAACGTCTCCTTTATGAGAAACATTTTTATAAGCTCTTTCTTTTAGCATTGATATTCATACCTCTAAATAGTATATTTATGCTATTTCTTGATTTTTTAGTATCTTTATTAGAAAAATCTTTATCAAATCTCAATTTAAAATACATCAAAAAGTATCTATATTTTTGGCTCCCTATGTCAAAGATTGAGCTCTTTTTTGCTGCCCCACCACCCTCCACTCCCATCCTCATACTACTCAGCCACCCACGTGAATACAATAATAATATTGCTCAGGTAAATATTCAGTGCCTATATTATCAAGACCAATGGTATTCATAGCTGAACCGTATACAAAGTCTATAGTTACTTTTATCCTTCATTACAACTTTTTGTTTCTCCTAGAGAAACAAATCTCTTGCTTTTTGTTTGCTTACATTTCTGTATTTTATCTTTCCCTGAATTGTGTAAATTGCTTCCTAATATCTTTTAAAAAATAGATATTCTATTAATTTAATCTGCCAAAAGATATCTCTCCCAGAGCCTCTGAGCAGCTGTAGTCTGTGCATCTGCTCCTTAGGTCTGCTGTAAAGATACTGTCCTCATAGACCTTTCTTTTACCATCTTCTGGGGGAGTTCCCCACCTTCAGTATATATCTGAACCATGATTTTCTGGAATCTGTGCTTTATCTTTTCTTTGTTTAATCCCTTGCTTTGATTCTAAACTGCCTTAAAATGATGCATATCTGAGATGATCCTTATTATTCCCTCACACTTAATCAATAGTCTGGCTATATGAAGGTATTTCAGGACTGAATGGTGAGATATCTCTCGCACACTCATTTCCTGGATTCAGCTCACAGAATTCTGGCTACCAGGAAATACCCTCCAGGCAGGAGATCGGAAAATTATTTTCTGTGGAATCTTGACCAGCCCAAGAGTAAAACTAAAGATGATACTAACATCCTGAGTTCCCTAATGAGATTAAATAAACTGCCCAGTCCATTATTCTGCAGGTGACAAATTCCACTTATGATTTTCCTCAGAACTTTGAAGGCATTGTTTTATTTTCTTCTGGCTACAATGGTTACTGTTGATAGCTTCTCCTCATTACAATTATTTTATACCTTGAATATAATCTGAATTTTCCTCCTGTTTTGGAAGGCTGTAGGATTTTCTTTTAGTCCACAGTGCTTGAAATTTAATAATGTTGTACCTTGGTGTGTTTTCGTATTTATCCATTTGTAATAAACACTCAATGTGCTTTTTCAATATGGAAACTCTTGTCCTAGAAAAAAATACTGAAATATTTTGTTTATTTTTAGCCCCTTCTTTTTCCTTGTTCTTTTTTCTCTCTTTAATATCTTTTTTTTTCTGATATCAAGCATCCCAGAATAATACTCTTACATATTTTCTTGTATTTTCCCTCTTATGTTTCATCTCCTTATCTTTCTTGTCTACATTCTGGAAGATTTTCTCATTTTAATTTTTTTTTTTTTTTTTTTTTTTTTTTTTTGCTATTATACTTACAATTTTTTTCTCGGTATGGTCCTGTTTTCCAAGTAGAATTTTAAAATACAGTCCCATTGGCGTTTCTTGGAGACCATACTTCTTTTATTCCTCTGAGAACTATATAATTGTTCAAGTTTATATGTACTTGCATCCTCTCTGTTGTCTGTGAGTAGCTTTTTTCTTTTTCTATTTCATGTCGGAGTTTTCCCTGGATATCTAGTTTTCTTTGGTTACCTGTTAAAATGTTAGAGGGAGATGCAAAAGCACTGATGGAAGTTTTTCTGTGAATATGGCGGTCGGTTGTAGTCTTCTCGGTAGGGTAACGGACTGAGCTAATTTTGTTGCTGCTGGTGGTGGTGCTGTATTGAGGAGCCCACGATGTAAGTACTTTTAGCTTTTCTCTTCAGTTGTTCAATGTTCCACTGAAAAGAATCTTCTACTGTCCTGCCTGCTAAAATTCTGTGAGTTGATTCCAAGCAAGAGGTGAAGGAGAAGTTTCTTAGTATTCAACGTGTATACTTTCCTTAATCTGCCTCTTTTCCGCACGATAATTCTGCCTACAATTGTGCCTGGTGTCCTCCAATCTAGAAAACACTTTTTTTTTTTTTTTTTTTTTTTTTCTCTCCAGAGAATATACTCCCAGCTTTCTGCCAGATAGAAAAGGAATAGTTTCTCAGCTCTTTTCACAGTGGCAGTGGTTGGGGGTAAAGACAACTGCTTGTTAAGCACAGTTTCAACCCATCCCTTTCTTTTTAGCTTTAACCTCACTCCTACTTTCAGGGGTAACTGGTACCATCAATTACTGAACTTTGGGGGTCTGCAGTACAAATCAAGTTGCTTCTCGGCTTTCTCTACTGCTGAGAGAATTCTGTTTTCTTAGTTTACTAAAGCAGTTATTCATAATCCTTTTGCATCCAAAATTTGCATCCAAATTTTGTTATTGACATCTTCACTCTTCTCTTTGTCCTTGTGGGTTTGCTGCTTCTTTACATTTAACAATCTGTCATTTAGTGGATCTTGGCAAGAAACAGAGGCAAACATTTCCATTCAATCTCTCATTCTTACAGTTTAATGTTAGCTTTTGATATAGAAAAATTGCATTTTGATAAAGTTGCATTTACTAATATTTTCCTAGAAAATTCTTTTCTTTGTTTTTAATACTTCTTATGTCTGTCTGTGCTCTGAAATCAATTACATATTCACTCCCACTTTCTTCTACATTTTATGATTTCATTTATAGTCAATTTTTTAAATCCACCTGGACTTTTTGTATGTATATATTCTTTAAATATTTACTCAATGTTCCTGCATTGTTTGTTGAATGATTCATTATTCTCCTATTATTTCATAATGCTTTGTTTATTATCATTCAATTTTTATAAATTCTGGAATCTGTGTTAGGAATGCTTTTTCCAGCTTATGGATACATGGATACATTTTCTAGCTCATGGATACATTGATTTATGATCATGACTGTGTCATAGTACCACATTATACAGTGATTCGAGGGTTCTCATTAATAAGGAACAAAAACAAAACCTCCTGATTATTTTTCCTCGGAGATGAGTAAGAAAATCAGGTGCCAAGTATGCATAGATTCTGTGTTTAGAACACAAAAGAAACCTTTTAGTTTATAATCTAGCTAATCTGGAACTAGCTAAATTTGAAAGTACAATTTTTAAATTGAAATTCAGTGAATATATTTGCAGATATTTTACTGAGTGGAAGAACAATGAGTTCAAGATAATCAAAAGTAACCTTGGTGTTTAATTATCTTAAAATGTATTAAATCTGCAATTGGTACATTTTATTTAGTTAACTAAAGTTCATTGGTTTTAATTCAATTCATGATTTTTGTTTAATTTCTTCCTATACTAACCCAGAGACAAATTTGTTTCTGTTCTGTGGCAGAGACACTTGGAATGCTGGCATTTACTCTAAAAGCCGTGTGTGTGTGTGTGTGTGTGTGTGTGTGTGTGTGTGTGTGTATTGGGGGAGTGGGTTTTAGGTAAGAACAGGTAGGGTGGTATGATGGACTCAATTGTGTTCCCCTCCCCAAATTCACATGTTGAAGCCCTGATCCGCAATGTAACTGTCTTTGGAGACAAGACTCTTAAAGAGGTAGTTAAGGTGAAAAGAGTTTGTAAGTGTGAGGCTCTAATCCAACATAACTGGTATCTTCCTAAGAAGAGCAAGAAACATCGGGGAGGCCCACACACAGAGGAAAGGCCATGTGAGCACATGGTTAGAAGGTGGACAGCTACAAGCTAAGGAGAGATGCCTCATGAGGAACCAAACCTCTTGACATCACGATCTTAAACCTCCAGCCTCCAGAACTGTAAGAAAAGAAATCTGTGTTGTTTAAGCCACCCAGTTGGTGAGATTTTATTATGGCAGCTGTAGGTAATACAGATAAATAGATTTAGAGGATCTGTTTGTTTGTCCCTCCCATTCACTGGGCACAATTAGGAAAACTGATATCATTGTATTTTTCTTCTTAAAAAAAATCCTTACTGCAATTTACTAAACTGACATCATGACCCACTAATGGATCATAACACAAAGTGCTTGGTTTGCTTTGGTTTGAGACACAGTCTTGCTCTGTTGCCCAGGCTAGAGTGAAATGGTGCGATCATAGCTCACTGCAACCTTAACCTCCTGGGCTTGAACAATCCTCCCCCCTCAGCCTCCCCAGTACCTGGGACTACGAGTGTCCACCTAATGTTTAGATTTTTTGTGGAGGCAGGGTCTTGTTATGTTGCCTAGGCTGGTCTCAAACTCCTGGCCTCAAGCATCCTCCCACTTCAGACTCCCTAAGTGCTGGGATTATAGGCATGAGCCACCATTCCTGGGACAACACACAGTTTTTAAAATTCAGATTTATTCTACCATATCAACACCAGGGGTCCACGGGGCAGGCAGAAGGAATGAAAAACCACTCATGTGTGGCCATGGAGCACACTTCTAGAGACTACAGTGTCCTTAGCTAGGTCACCAGCCCAGACAGAAGAGGCCACTTGGACAGAACTTCCTACTGCTCAGGACACTACAGCACTCGGCCAGCATTTGTGTCTGGTCATACTACTAAATGAAATAAGTCACTCAGTTGTTATCTATCTCAGCTGTAAAAGAGAAACAGCCCTCAGCTTAATATCAGACGTTGTTTGAATACAATGACTTAAGTGTAACAGTTCCCTGAAAAATAAAATTAAAAATATGTGCCAAATTATAATATTTAATTGCTTATAGTGTATTTCCCCTTAGTATTTTCTCTTGTCAAAATCTCTACAAGGAAGAGATCATAAATAAGATCATAATGTTTGTAAAATAAAACAAACGAATGAGTGGGTAAATTTGGGAAATTCTTACCAATTAAGCATTGCACTCTTTGATATCAAATCTTTTAACAAACAGAGATCAGTTGGCTGCATCATGTGATTTTTGAAAAACAGAACCTCATTTGGTTATGGCCTATGAAGTCAGTTGAATCCAATTAGTTTTATTTTTTTGAGTTGGATGCCTTGCTGTTTTGATTTTTTATTATAAAATTATATGCACAGTATAAAGATTTAAAGACCATATTAAATTACTCTTTAGAAAATTTTAGAAATCTTTACAATGTTACCTCTCAGGACAGAGACTACGAAAATTAGTTTTGTCCTGAGAGGGAGAGAAAAGAAAGATGAAGGAAAGAAAGAGATGGGAGAGGCTTTCAATTCTGTGCCTTGGCCCCTAAACTACAACTCTTCAGATCTATAGTAAGACTCCTGAACAGTTGTCCTAGCAGCAATGCATGGATGTTTGTGGACACTAGTGGATGCGTTGTGTTTCTCACAGGCACTGGGACAGGAGATGGAGAGCATAGGGGTTGATGGGCTAAAAGGCTGTGTCTCTCTTTTATGCTATGAGTATTGTCCCATATTTTCACTGGACTCACATCATATCTATATATCTATATATCTATATCTATCAATCTACCTATTTTTTTGAGACGAACTCTTACTCTGTCGCCCAGGCTGGAGTGCAGTGGCATGATCTCGGCTCACTGCAACTTCTGCTTCCCAGGTTCAGGTGATTCTCCTACCTCAGCCTCCTGAGTAGCTGGGATTATAGGCACCTGCCACCACGCCTGGCTAATCTTTGTATTTTCAATAGAGACAAGGTTTCACCATGTTGGCCAGACTGGTCTCAAACTCCTGACCTCAGGTGATCCACCCACCTCGGCCTCCCAAACTGCTGGGATTACAGGTGTCAGCCACTGAGCCCAGCCCATCTTATGTATTTTTAAAATCTAAATCCGTTGATTTGCATTTGTCCCTGATGTGACTTCACTTGCCCCTTGTGTCTCTTCCTCTGGAGGCCAGGGTGACCATCAGTCTTTCCATCGTGGCCAGGTCTAGGCAAGTCATCTCCCCTTGGGCATATGCTTTCTGAATTGTGAAATGAAGAGTTTGGACAAGAGAATCTCTAAGATTACCCTGTCTAGAAACCTCTGATTTCTGTGTGTAGTATCTCTAAACATAGGTTTAATTCCTTGACGGTTTTACTTAATTTCTTCATTGTCCCCATAGTGTTTAATACTTCAGTTCGGTTCCATAGACATTTACCAATCTTAAGTGTCTGCTATGAGCTCAACACAAAGTATTAGCTGAATAGTGTGTGCTGAAAAATGAAAGAATCCGATTCTTCTGATCAAGTAATAACTTTAACTTTTAGAGTCTACCTGATGTAGTTGATTCAGCTAGGTTTCGGCTTGTGTGTGCATTCATTTTGTTTGCATAACAAAAATGTTACAAGTTTAAATACTCCCAGGGATAGAATGAATCATATCATAAATAACTTATTAATTGTTATTTTATTAGAATATAGTTGATTTGGTTATTGTAGCAAATAATCTTAGCCAAAAAGCTTTATACAAAGCTATTTCTACACATATTTAACCTATTTTTCAGCAAAATCAGTATCGTTGCTTAAAATAACATAATGTCATACATAATGACCAATGCAAACTCAGTACACCTGTGCTTGGGGCCTATATAATGGGCAAACTTAACTAACACTTAAGCATGTGTTAAACTTTGACTATATTTTTTCAGAATTAATGAAAATGCAAACTTCACACAGAGCCAAATCTCTGGGTGTGCCTTTGCCAAGAAAAATAGGTCTTTGAAGGGTAAAAGCAGGTGGGAAACAAATGTCTTTCTAAAAGTCATTCAATCATAACCTGCTCATTGAAAGTAGTAGTGAAATTCACTTGCTCCAACTCAGCAATC
Organism: Rhinopithecus bieti; assembly: GCF_001698545.2. Classification (NCBI taxonomy): domain Eukaryota; kingdom Metazoa; phylum Chordata; class Mammalia; order Primates; family Cercopithecidae; genus Rhinopithecus; species Rhinopithecus bieti. The sequence goes on from NW_016807377.1 coordinate 893,832, forward strand.
ACGTTTTTATACTAAGCATACGGCCTATTCTAACAAGTGAAATTTTATCTCTGATATTCCCATAATATTCCACCTAACTTTATTGACTTGCATTTCAGTCATCTAGCAAATGTTTATATGATAAATGCTTTGTTGTAAGTGTTAAGTCAGCGGCAGCTTCAAAGAAGGGTTGATTTTTCACTTGGGTCTTGCAGGTTATGTAAAAGTTTGCTGATCAAGGCATCATAAGAAGGTCATTCTAGCCAGAGAATAGGGTCTATATTGACAGACTCTCTCCATAGAGTCAGATTTTTTGTGATCTGACTTTACTTTCTTATCTATCTTGAGCTGCTTCTTCCTTTTCTCAATTTGTATCATATAATCTGATCATACTCATCTATTAGTTCTTTATCTCCATGATTTGCACACACAACTTACTCTGCTGTTTGCTTGAAAACCACACTCAACTTTTAAAAATGAATTCAAGCAGCATTGCTTTGTTGATTCTTTTCTTGTTTCTTTCTCTCAACTCCAGCATAACACCTTTCTCTTCTTTGTGTCTTTAAATACTGTATGGCATCTACATGTGTACATGTGAGTCCTCCCAGACCCTCTTACACAGGGCTTCTCTCTTCAATTGTCATGGATCCGTGAAGCATAAAACAGTGACTGGCACAGCAGAAAATCAATAAATATGTATCTAATGAATAGAATTATTTATTTATGGAAAAACTATGGAAAGTGCTGCAAGGATCCTAATCCTTCCCTACATTTGAAAAACTTTAAAATAATTAAATATTAAATAACTTCTTTCAAGCTGGACTAGGAGAAAGAGATTTTAGTGGCCAATAATATGGTTCCAGGGCCTCTTCTTTGCATAATCAACTTAAATAAATGTTTAAGTCTATCCTTTCAGATTCAAAAAAGAATGGAACTCTGATTTTAAGTGACACTGGGGAGCCCACTCTCTATTCTTTGTCCCAAACTAAAACTAAAGGCAGTATCTATTAAAGTAAGTGAAGATGATGTGATTTTGTCTTTTACTGCCTTGGGAATGTTTGAAAGACTTTGGACAGTAAGACAGTTATATAATGCCAGATACTTCCATCATATCATATCGTCTCACATCATATTATATTTGGTGGTCAGGAATAATTCGACTTTACCTCCAAGTCTGTATCTAAAGTTATATAATTCCACTTTGAAAGATTCTTAAAGAATTACTGCTTTTTTTAAGAAGATTTATTAAATTAAGAATTACGTTTTCTGTAAAATCAAACTCGAAGAAAGTGACAATTTTTCAAAATACCTCCTGATACATATCAGAAATAATCTATCAGTGTGTCAGGGGACATCCTCTCTGATCTCTCTATTCATTCTCTCATTTTCTTTATCTGTGTATATATATATACACGTGCATATAAAAGTACACACACATGGTTTAACAATATAGTAGAAAATAAGGTAATATTTAAAATGGTAATTATAAAGGCATATCTTTTGGGTTACTATTTTAAATACCATCTTCTTCCTGTCTACATTGTTTACCACTGCCAATGTAATCAGTGTGGGTTTCCACTTTTATCCCTTTCTTTAGCAGGAATGCAGCTAATGTTTGCACATAGTATAAATGCTAGCTTGGGGACTGAGGTATAAATACTATAATATTAAAAGTGGAGTATCCTAGAATGCTTTCTCAGTACCTATAGATTTGATGTGTAGTTTTTCCTCATAGAACTATTAATATGATGAATCAAAGCGATAGATTTATTAATATGGAACCATACTTGCAATTTTATTTATTTATTTATTTTTTTACTTATTTATTTACTTTTTAAATACAGAGTGTTATTATGTCACTCAGGCTGGAGTGCAGTGGCAAGGTCATAGCTCACTGCAGCCTTGAATTCCTGGGCTCAAATGATCCCACTGCCTGAGTCTCCCAAGTAGCTGCAACTACAGGCATGTACCATCATGCCTGGCTAATTGTTTTGTTTAGGCATTTTTTTTTTTGGAGAGACAGGGTTTCCCTAATTTGCCCAGACTGGTCTCAAACTCCTGGCCTCAAGAGATCTTCCCGCCTCCATCTCCCAAAGTGCTGGAATTATAAGATTGAATCACCACACCCCACCCAGCCCATACTTGCAGTCTTGAAATAAACACAACTTGTCATGATGTGCTCCTTTCCAGTGTGCTATTGGATTCCATTTGCTACTTTTTTTACCTTAGAATTTTTGCATTGCTATTCAGAAGTAAGGCTATTATGTAGTAATTCATTGTGTGTACTTCTAAACCAATTTTAGTGCCAATAAATAAAAAATTAGTGGTTTAAATGGAAAATTGCCTGATTTATTGAAATAAATCAGAATGGCCAAGAATAATAATATTCAATACTTGCAGAGATGACTGAATGAAATTGAGAGTACTTCTCTGAGGTTTCTTCAAAAATAAGATATTCATCTGTCAAAAGTAGCATATATAGTCTGTTTCACAAAGATTGAACTCTCATTGAGAATTCTTTTCATGGGTTTCTTTATTTTATGTAAATTTCAACCTTTTGCATATGATGTGTTTTATTTCCATCATCTTTTAAGTTGTGTCCTTGATTACTTAACGTAAGAAAATAAAGCTAAATGCAGTAAAGGTATAAGCGCATTCAGAGGCCACAGAATTAGTAACACAACCAAACAATTAAACACCTTATGATTCCGTTTGTTACTCATAAAGCTCAACATAAAAGTTGAGTTCTCATTTTACTTGGCTCTAATATTAACACTACCGTTGTATTGAATTCCATTGTGTGTTGCAAAGCTGAACCTCAAGATGTAGGATTATATGGCCATAAATTAGAATTATTTGACATGTGTCAATAAAATAACATTGCCAAGTCCTAAAACACTCTGGCTGCGTGTCAAGTCTGAGGTCGGGATTTGTAAGAATGACATAGTCCTTTTTCTTGCCTGCTTATTGCTGTGGCCCTGAGGCCCGTAGCAACCAGATGTCTGGCACTCCACATTTAAAAGTCTCACAGTTTCAGTAGATAAAACCCCAATTTTTCCTTCTTTAACTCAAAGTGATACTGTTTCTAGTAAATTATTTACTCTTTTTTATTAATTTGATTTTTTTTCTTTTTCTATCATCTACAATCACCAAGTGAAAAAATTTAAAATTGTAGCTTATTGTTCATTTGAATTACTCTTCTTGAAGGGTCAAAAGAATAAATATACTTAATTTTCCTTCAGTTGCTTAGATTGTGTTGTGTAAATCTTGGATACTGTTTGACACTTAATTTCCCCATGTAGCATAAGCAGTTTGAGGGTAGGTTCCTTATCTTATTCATCTCAGAATCTCCAGTGTCCTACACATACAAGAAGTATGCAGTAATTATGCTAAAATAATAAATAAATGAAAGACTCTAGAACTAACATCATTTGAAACCAAGGTTTTCTTAAAACTACCTAGATATTGTGATTAAAAACAAACAAACAAAATTGGCCTGTTCTCGTGTGTTGAAAGATTGTTGGCTGACTCCCTGTGAGGGAGTTTACAGTTGGACCTATTGTCATAGCTTAAAAAAAGCTGAAATTCCTAGGTTTTCAGCTGTACCTTTAGTGGTGTGTATGGAGAAATGAGGATCTAATCTATTGCCACAGGGAGCATAGCAACTTTATCATTCAGTTCTCTTTATTATATTTTAGAATTAAATTTTACTGTGGTTCTTATGACCAACTATCTGGGTTTTATCTGATCAACTCAAAGACAACAAGTGCTCTGCCACGACTATAGTAATGTTATTTCAAGAGAAAAAAATGCCCTTCATGAAATACGGGAGAGGTTGAAAACACTATCTAATGGGCAGTTGAGTCCCAGCACAGTCCTGTAAAAATAAAGTCAAAAGGCAGGCGCCATAAAGGGACAAGGGTTTCTTAGAGATGTGGCCGATTCCAAGCCCAGCAAAACAGATACCCAGGATGAACCTGGGGCATTTTGGGGGCCAGAAATCAAGAAATCTATTAAAGATTACTTGTGGATCTATCAAAAAGATTCAGGAATCAAGTTAAAGAGGCATTTTACGGATGCTCAGATTGTCCCATCTTTGGGGCAAAAAAAAATTATCCCATCTTCAGGAGAATCTGAGCATCCATAAGATGTTCAGTGTGTTGAAACAACTAATATGATTAAATTTATGAGCTCATCTCAGACATACCTCTCACTGCCTTCACTGGTCACCTTTTAAGAAATTAGGTTATCTCAGTATGTGAAAACTAGGAAAACAGATAAATAAATATTATCTTGACTTTCATATACTAACTGTACCTCAAAGTCATACAATAGTTGACGAAAAGGAGTTGCTCATTGTGGAATCATTCCCAGTTAATGGATAAAGAAGAAATGATAAAATTAGACTTTCATTATTTTCCATCACATATCAATGAATAAATCTAAGAAATAATAACCAAATGGCAGCTAACAGCACAAAAAGTGAGATCAACAGACATCCATGCCTACTGGTGGAAGTATCTATCACCTAGAAAGTCATCTTGCCAAAAAATGAATTCCGAATCTGATCAAGGCATTGGATGGCCTACCAGTAGAGAGGAAATATAGGACACAAGGACTGTGATAAATAACATTCTGGGGCCACGGTAAGCAGCACCCAGACAGTGCTTTTCAAAGTAGGGTCCCTGGAGCAGAAGGTTTGGAAACCACTATTGACCAGTTCATGATGAGCTTGTGTCAGAAGGTAGGTCAACTACATCACTAAGCATACGCTTTAGTTCAGCTGTGTATAAATGTTATTCTGGGGCAGCCTCCTTCTCTCACACAGACTAGCATATTCACGGCTAGCACAGTAACATCCATATGAGAGAAAATGAAACCTACAGTCAAAAGAGATCTTAGAACTATTAACTAATTATGTTATATTAACTAATTTTTATGAAGATTTCAACCAATGAACTGTGATAAAAATGTATAAGAAAATCAGGGAAATTTGAACACTAGATATTTAATAATATTAATGGATTGTTAGATTTGTAGGTGGAATAAGGGGGTTGTGGCTATATTTAATACTACAGCTCAATAATAGTAAGTATTTAGAGGTACATTTTGAATATTATGAGTAAAATGATATAATGCCTAGGACTTGCTTCAAAATAACAGGAAGGGGTGGAGGAAGTGGGTAAAAGCTATAAAAGTAGCAAGATGAGACATGTGTTGTTCTTACTCAGATTGAGTGATAAATACATGTACCTTTATTATCTTACTTTCTATACTTTTGTGTATATTCAAATCTTTCAAAATAAAAATGTAAAGATAAAATAAAAGAAGAAAAACACAATAAATGAATGTCGCCTCTGTAAAAAAAGAAAAAAAAAATGAAGAAGGCATTCATCAGAAGTGGAAATTAGAATTAGAACTGAAATACCACTGGATACTTTTCAAACAGGCAGAAATAGTTTGTAGGCACATAACATATATGTTGCATGCATCTGTACTTAGTTTGCTTTGCCAGAAAATAAGTTTCTCTAACAATGAAATTTAACTGTTGTGTAAGGACATCTATAAAATGTTCCTGTAACCTACTGTTACTGGTTGAATTGTGTCTCCCACAAAACATACGCTACAGCCCTAATCTGGTACCTGTGAATATGACCTAATTTGAAAATAGTCTTCACAAATTTATTCAAATTAAGATGAGGTCAGCCAGGCGCAGTGGCTCACACCTGTAATCCCAGCACTCTGGAAGGTTAAGGCAGGCAAATCACCAGAGGTCAGGAGTTTGAGAGCAGCCTGGCCAACATGGAAAAACCCTGTCTCTATTAAAAATACAAAATTAGCTGGGAGTGGTGGTGGATGCCTGTAATTCTAGCTACTCGGGAGGCTGAGGCAGGAGAATCTCTTGAACCCGGGAGGCAGAGGTTGCAGTGAGCCGAGATTGTGCCATTGCACTCCAGCCTGGGTGGAAAAAAAAAAAAAAAAAAAAAGTCATTAGGGTGGGCTGTAATTTAATCTGGCTGGAGTCCTTATAAGAAGAGGGGAATTTGTATACGGAAACACACGGGGAGCACCCCTGGAGACTGGAGTGCTGCCAAGGAGCACCAAGTATGCTGGCAGTCACCATAAAGTAGGAAAGAGTCATGGAACAGACTCTCAGAGCCTCTGAAGGAACCAACCCTACTGCCACCTTGATTTCAGACTTCTCACCCCCGACACTGTGAGACACTACATTTCTGTTGTTTTTTGTTTCTTGTTTTTCAGACCGAGTTGTTTCACTCTTGTTGCCCAGGCTGCTGGAGTGCAATGGCGTGATCTTGGCCCACCACAACCTCCGCCTCCTGGGCTCAAGCGATTCTCCTGCCTCAGCCTCCCGAGTAGCTGGGATTACAGGCAGGCGCCACCATGCATGGCTAATTTTGTATTTTTAGTAGAGACGGGATTTCTCCACATTGGTCAGGCTGGTCTCAAACTCCTGACCTCAGGTAATCGACCTGCCCCGGCTTCCCATAGTGCTGGGATTACAGGTGTGAGCCACGGCTCCAGGCCATTTCTGTTGTGTTAAGCCATCCAGTTTGTGGTTCTTTGTTACAGCAGCCCCAGGAAGCTAACACACTCACTGAGCTTAGTACAATGGGTGCCTCTGTGTCTGCATGCTGGGGGGAGCCAGGCAGAAAGAGGGTGAGCCATTGTGTTTTTACATAGTGCTTTTGAGCAAAAACAGTGTCTTCATTTAAGACTTGCCTGACTGAGTTGTTGATTTTTTTCCATTTTCAGACTTGCAACTTATGTTTCCTTTTAATCACAAAGCTGAAGAATAGACAACTACACTACCTATCAGGAAGCAGGAAGAAAAAAAGCATCCAACATTTTCGAGCATGCAAATGATCATTTTTTTTTTTTTCTGCAGAATAAACTAAGGCTATCCAAAACACAAAACAACTGATCATTTGTATGAAAACCTAATTATTTAGTGAGTTTTTAGAAAGGTGGTCAGCTAATCATGTGGTATCATCTGGACCAATGTTTTCTAGTTCTATCTTCTTCTAGGCACGTCTAGATGGTCAACTTTTGAGAGAGTTTATAATAAAATTTGATTTGTTTATGCATACAAATTCATTCAGTGAACAGGAGGCGTTTTTTAAAAAGTTATATTCCTTATTACAAATGTGAAAAGAAAAAAGAAGAAGAGGAAAAAGTGAAAAAGGGGAACCCAAAACAGGACAAATTAAAAGAGAACGATTTAAAATGGGTAACCCTTTTCTTCTGCTTGGCCACATATACGGTTAATAGTATTTTTCTTTTTGGTGAATAGATTTGACATATTACATCTTTTGTGCTTCTCTGGAATGAGTTAATTCTATGATCCAGCTAGGACCTACGTAAAACAGATACTGTTTCTTTACAAAATGATAGAATGAGAAGAGGAGAATGAGATATCATTGGTCCTAAGGAAATTAGACTCAAGTTTTCCAAGAAGAGGATTCCAGGAAATTAAACTCAACTCAAAATAAGTTTATCTTCTGTTCACAGTCACAAGTTTTGTTGGCAGTTCTTAACTCTTGGCACCATTCACAGTTTTGTCAATGGTGAGACAACTCATGGTTAACCTCTCAGCGCCTTCTCCAAGTGCAATGTATGGTAGTGTCCTGTTGCCTTCTAGCAGCTGCTGCCATGCTCCCAGGAAGTCTTCCAAGTTCCTCAAAGTTACACTAGGGAAATAAACCTAGGATTAGAAAAACACTGTGACCCTCCAGATGCCTCTGAGCTCTTTAATGCCAGAGGCCTGATATTTAATCCAATAGTATTCTGAAATATTCTAGGGATATAGGGAGTGAGAATGGGGAGTAAGAGGTGTGTATATTTAAGAAAGCATGTGAAAAACATCTTAATTTAGAAAATGGAGTGTCTTAAAGAAATGTAAAATATTTCAGCTCTGATTTCCAAAATAAGATCAGATATGATATAATTTGACTCAAAAATATGATAGATGTGTATAATTTCAGTTTCATATTTCCAAGTTAGGGTCAGAAAATAGATTTGTTTTGCTTTTTTTCATAGTAATCAATATAATATTTTAATGCCATTTTGGAAAAAATAAAAATTTACACACCCTCAAAACACGATTAATAAAATATCAAAATTTGAGATAAAGACAGGCTATCAGTTAAGCTATGTTAAAGCCAGAGAATAGATTTGATGGCATAGAAAGGAAAAAAATAAATGAATTGAGTGACCAAGAAAGACAAAGTGGAATAGAGAGAAAGAAGGAGGGGATATATTAAAAGAGAGAAATGGAGAACAAAGGAGAAAAGTATCAGCTCAGTATGTTTTGAGGTGAATATTTGTTGGCTTATTTGGGTTGCATTGAGTTATCCGATCTTGCCTATGTTAATTAGTTGATTAGTCGTTGCCCACAACTTTTACTTCTTAAACTTAAACCTATGGCTCTCAGCCCTGAGTACACATTGCAACCACATGCAAGTATAAAAACTACCAATGTTTGAATCTCACCCCAGAGATTCTCTTGATTTGATCTGGGTACAGTCTGCAATTGTGGTTTTTAAAAGCTTCCCAGATGAATCTAATGTGTAGCCAAGGCTGAAGTCCCTGCTGTGAGGCTCCCATGATTAACAAAACCAGGACACTTTCTTCCACTATAAGGAAGGGATATCATCCCTGGAACTATGATACCCACATGTATATTAGACCTGTGGTTCTCAAAACAAGATGTGCATTGGTATCACCTATGGACCTTCTCAAAAATACCAATTTCGGATCCCCATATCAGTGATTCTGATTCAGTAGATTTTAAGGTTTTGCCTGAGTATTTGTGTTTTGAAAACTCTTCATAGATGACTCTGTTGTAAAACAAAGGTATAAAATGATCGCGTTAGATGTTTAATCTTCAATTCACTCATGAATTGGGAGTCAGGAAACTATCAGAAAAAAAAAAAAAAGACTCAGAAAAGCATCCAAAAATATATATATTAGCTTGCTAAGGCAGCCATCACAAAATAAGGATACCACAGCATACATGACCAAGATGTATTGTCAAACAGCTCTGGAGGATAAAAGTTCAAGAGCAAGGTGTTAGCATGATTGGATTTTTTGAGGATGATGAGGGACCATCTGTTCCATTCCTATCCCTAGTTTCCGGTGGTTTTCTAGAAATCTTTCACATTCTTTGGTTTGTAGATCTCTGCCTTCATCTTCTCATGGTGGTCTCCCTATGTGCATGTGTATGTCCAAATTCCCCTTTTATAAGAAAACCTAACTGGGTTAGAATTTCAGCATACATTTTGGGAGGACACAATTCAATAAAGCGTCAGATGTCTTCTTTTTTTTCCAAAAATATATTGGTATTGGTAGTACCTGCACTGTAAATTTCCAAGAAATTAGAATTCAATATAATGTAAGTAATGCATTGACCTGAGTTATCCTGAATCTAATATAATTCTTATTTGAAGTCATAAATAGTTTGACAGCAGAAATTGGGTTGTATAGTTCATCTATTGACCATTCTGATCAGATAAAATGACATTTATGACACTTTGCAATTGCTTCTCTATTTGCAAAACATCAATGAGAATTTCATAACACTGGCTTTGAGATACTTTAAAATGAAGATGGATGATGATAGAACAGTGTTATGCTAAAAAAAAAAAAATCAACTTTTCCTAATAAAAGTTTCTACTCCCCTTGAGTTCTTTTCCAGACTTGTGATAAATTTTGCAGAAAAATCCCTAACTCTGAGAGTAACAGGTATTCTTTGTGATTTCTTCATTTATCAAGCTCATTTTGGCTCATATTTTCTTTATTGACCCAATTACTTTTAACAGCTAAGAGTAGGTCTCAGGTCATACACAGTTATCTGAGATAGTGAGATTTGGCCTTAATAGTCTGCAAATCACCTAGCCAATTAAAATAAAATATGGAACATTCTTTTTTCTACCTTACAATTTCTGACTACAAATGTGTATTTTTTTTTCTTTTGCAAAAGTTGAGAGCCCATCAACTTGTCTAGCTAGCATGAAGTGTGAAAAAAGTCATTCAAAACAATTTCAGGGTATCAACATTTCACGACTTTTCTGGTGTAAAATAGGAAAATAACATCACCTATTCAGCACAGAAGAGTATCTAATTCTAGCATGTTCAAATGTAAACAAATCAATTAAATTTGAAACAAATGAGGAAGCACTGAAAGTGCTTCTGATTTCTTTTGGGTCTGGGAGACAGGGAAAGGTAAGGGAGAAATCATAGATGAAACTGAGCTATTTTCATGATGGTTTCACTAAAAGCTGTCATCATTTGCTCACATGAACAAGGATATTATAGTAAGAGGTCTTAGAAATTGAAGAAATAAAGAGGCTTGAGCCAAAACACTAAACAGTGGGATTTGAATTTGTTCTGTTTTTACACAATTTCTCTTTGGGGACCTTGCTTTAATGTGCAATTCTATCTTAAATTCTAAGCATTCTACCTCCCTGAAGTGATTCCACATTTTGTAAGATAGGGAACAAGGGCTATGTGTGTATGAGAGGATGTGTGTATGTATGTCCAGAGTTTTTGGATTGTGCGAACATTGCCTTTCCTCTCTCTGATATACAAAAGCAGCATAGTTTATATTCAATTTTTTTTCCATCTAGAGAGAAATAAACCCAAAATTGAGGGGACGTTTTGGCTGAGAGCCTCAGCTGGGATGTGGAAAGCAAACAGAATAAGGTTAGTTGAAGGTTAAGCTGTGTTGTATTGATGTAGTAATGTTGTCTTTAGAACAAATTAGCTCACTGGGACTTGGTGACACAGTGCAGTATTAAACCCTTCGTTACAAAAAGAACATGTGCAGATTTTTTTCTAGCTTGAAAATGCCAGTGAAAATTACACAAAATCAAGCTTTAAAATGTTTACTTTGCAGAAAATCATTTAAAATGGAATCTCAATTTCGTTGGCAGCTCAGTTTTTCAAAAGGGCTATTTATTCTAGACTCCTGCAGCATATGGTTTATTGCAGTTTATATGGTGTATTGGAACTGCATGAACTTGGGCACCTTAGGGAATGTTTGTTTTTATTTTTTTTAAAGGTGGTTGGACTGAAATCCAGTATGAATCATATAAGAGAGATTTAGAAACACGTGAAGAAAAATGTTTCCCATGTGACACAGAGCAGCACATCTGGAAGGTGATCCTACATAAATAAATAACCTGAAAAGACCATAGTTTTCAAAGATATCAGTAAAGAATAGCATTGTGGGTTTCTTTCTTAATTTGGGAGGGAAATGTAGTTCTTTATTAAAAAAGATAGTATCTTTTCTCTTGCAAATTTCTGCAAGCTCCTTGGTTGTAGAAATGGGCACTGCTATTCTGCTAGGTGCTTTAGGTTTAAAAAATGATTAAGACACACTTCTTGCCCTAAATATTTCTTAGGTTAATCCTTGATAAGTTTATTTTTTAAGCATATGATTTTCATACATGTCAACTGATGACTTCAACATAATTATATCTATTAAGATAGTACTGATAGAAAGATTTCTTCTGAATCTCTACCCAGTCTTGTAAAGCGTTTATCTTTTTAATCTTTTTGTATAGCTTAAAAAATTTTACATTCCCTTTTCCTCCCTTTTACCAAGAACATTTCTGTATCACTTGGTAATCTTTAAAATATAGTTTTAACTTTTACTAAAAATAGTATTAAATGAATACAATAGTTCAGCTAAGGTTTGAAAAAAATTAAAAAACTCTCGGTTCCCTTCTTAATTTTTACAGAATATGCATACATATCATTGTCCTTTTAGTTCAGACAGACACCCAGTGTTGTTGTTATTGTTGTTGTCATTGCTGTTTTATTTTAAACATCAACTAAATTTGGGGCTTTCAGTCCAGTGAAAAATTACATCTGTATTTTTAAAAGGATGAAATTTAATGATTCCCAATGCACACTTTTCCCAATCTGGCAAATAATTTTTGAGGCACGTAGCGCCTTCAGAATATGTGCAAACAGGGAACTGACATTGAAGAAATTGGATAGTAGCCTTCTTTCCCTGGAACAAAATGATATTGGATACATTTGCTATATTGCCAGATAATCGAGCTACAGTTATATTTGCAATCTTTGAATACTAATAGTCTATCTCTCTGTACCTCCTTGACCCCTTTTCACAATACTTAATACATAGCAGTACGTGTTAGATAATACTTTTTGAATAGATGAATGAATAGATAATGAATGAATAAATGATTAACAGATATGCATGGGTTTTGCAATTGTCAATTCTAAAATATTTATTACTGACATACTTTATGAAAATGAAAACTTACTCTTTTAAAGTGTTTAACATAATACATTTATTGATCCAGGGCTTACAAAAGATAAATATTTATTAAAATGTGTAAAAATAATTGAATTAGAAGAGTTTCCATGTGGAAGCTTATTTTTTTTTTTTTTCATAGCATATTGGCTAGCAATTTCATTCTCTCATTTATCTGAAACTCTATCAAAGTTTCCAGCAGTATCAAAGCAGTGATCTGTCTCCTCCCCATGGGCTCTTTTCTTTTCCTTACTCTTTTTAATTAAATAATTGCTGGAAAATGAAAAGGAAAAAAACCTCTTTAACATCCTCCAAGAAGAGCGAAGTAAAGTGAGAAATAGCAAAGAGTATTTCTTTGGAGAAGGAAGCAGAGAGAGCCACCGGAGAAGCGGGGGGTTTGCCAATGGTCCTATGTTTGAGAATATTGTAGTATAAAACTTTCATGGTAGATTATTGTTTTCTATTGCTTTGTTTTGAAATGTTAAAGTTAGTAGATTTGGGTCGACTAGTCTAGACACTTGATAGATGAGCTTGTTAAAGGGAAGTTTCTTCTCTTATAAGCAGTATAATTCCTTAAATCATAGTGCCTCATAGTTCTAAGAAATTTCTTGTGGCAAATAACTCAAATTTTACAACCATATTAGTTAGCAGAATCTAGGATGACCCCTAAAGAGTATATTTTGCTGATTTCAAAATGGACTTTCTACTAAAAAAAATATCTCCCAGGAGTTTGAATATAATCTAATCAATTAACATACAGAATTTAACTTTATACATTTCTATTTTATTTATTTGCATTTGTTGGCATGATACTTTGTAATTTTACCAAAAGTTTGTTAATGAAATGATTTTTTTTTTTAACTATAATTGTACCTGAAAAGCTGATTTTTTTTTTTTTATAACTTTTAGGTCTAAAGACTGAATTTAGTTGAATACTTTCCACAAAGTACTTGTTTAGTTAATTGGGGCAATTTATACTTTTCTAGTAAGCTATAGCCATTCTTGATTTGTCTGTGAAGGTCTTTGATTTAATGACTATTGCACCTATTATTACTTATCTTACATATTCCAGTTTCTTCATCAGTAAGGAGACAATATAATTATCTTTTTTTTTTTTTTTTTTTTTTGACAGAGTCTTGCTCTGTCACCCAGGCTCAAGTGCCATGGCACAATCTCAGCTCACTGCAACCTCTGTCTCCTGGGTTCAAACAATTTTAGTGCCTCAGCCTCCAGAGTAGCTGGGAATATGGGTGTTTGCCACCACACCTGGCTAATTTTTGTATTTTTTCAGTAGAGATGGAGCTTTGCCATGTTGGCCGGGCTGGTCTCGAACTCCTGGCTTCAAGTGATCCACCTGCCTCAGCCTCTCAAAGTGCTGGGATTCCAGGCGTGAGTCACTGAGTCCAACCCAATTATCATGTCAGAGTGTAAGTGCAACAAACACAATTCATTCATGCTTGGCGCAGTGTCTGGGTACATTGTTTACATAAAGTAAATAATGCTATTTAATATTTAAAACAAAAGTTGCACAATATGCTTCAACTTGAGAGGCATTTTCATTAAGACACATAAAGGTAAAAGGGAGTTTTAAAAATATAGTATTTAGGCCAGACATGGTGGCTCATGCTTGTAATGCCAGTACTTTTGGAAGCCAAAGCAGGAAGATCACCTGAGGTCAGGAGTTCAAGCCCAGCCTGGCCAACACCATGAAACCCCATCTCTACCAAAAATAGAAAAAATTATCCAGGCATGGTGGTGGTTGCCTGTAATCCCAGCTACTTGGGAGGCTGAGGTGGAAGAATTGCTTGAACTCGGAAGGTGGAGGTTGCAATGAGCCGAGATCCCACCACTGCACTCCAGCCTGGGCAACAAGAGTGAAACTTCATCTCTAAATAAATAAATAAATAAATAAACATAAAACTATAGTACTGATAGTATATGAGCCTCTAGGCTGGTGCATTAAATATTATCTTTATTTAATCTTAACCTCAACCCTTTGAGGTAGTTGTATTAGCCAGGATAGGCTAGAAGAAGTATCTAGCTCATCCTAGTGTCTCAGTGATTCAACATAATGCATGTTTCCTTCTCATTAACCTCACAGTCCGATGCAGATCAACAGGGAGATCATTTCACTTAGGGGACCAGGCTCTTGCTGTACAGTGACTCTGTCATCTTCGAGGGCTTCACAGTCCTCAAATGCTACACCATACACAGTGGTGTATTATTTTCTATTTTGTGCTTTTCTAATGATGCAAGCAAGAAAAAGCTAGACTTCACTGAAATTGATGCCTTTAAAACAAATCATTTCTGCTCAAATTTCTCTTTTGCTATCTAGAAAAGATTTAAATGGTAAGATTTCCGATGCTTAATGGTAGTTATTAAATCCAAAAATGTTTTTTCTTAAAATGAGTGGACCTACTAGAGTATTGGATAGAAAGTACAGAAGAGAAATTGATTGGACTAGAGATGTACATTTGGGATTGTAAATTTGCAGATTATTTATAAAACCAAGAAACCAGGTTCTCTCAGCCTACAAGAATGTTTCAAAGAAGAAAAGTGATCAGAACTCCAGAGAATATCAAAATTTATGGTGCAGATAAATAGCTTCTGAATTAATCCTACCTTAAGTGAACATCAATGTTTTATGAATATTTAGATTCCCCAGTTCTCTTCTCCATAGAGCCTAATGCCTTTAATTTTCTATTGCAAAATGTTTACTTAGATCCTAATTCTTTGCCTTTATTGTTGTTGTTGTTGTTTTATGAGACAGGGTCTTGCTGTGTTGCCTAGGCTGGTCTTGAACTCCTGGGCTCAAGCAATTGTCCTGCTTTGGCCTCCCAGAGTGCTGGGATTATAAGTGTGAGCCACCACTCTTGGCCTGTTTGACATTTTTTAATTATCAAAGTAAAGTTGTGTGATTACCAAAGTTTCACTCTTACCTTTCATTTATGTCATTTGTTAGAAAACAGCAAGTAATTTTGTTATCCCATTAGTAATAATGTTATTTTTGAACTATTGATAGTTTATTAATTTTTAATTGTAGGTCCAACTCTGCATTTGAGAGTGCATCCCCACACAGAATGTGTTTCACTCATTCAAATAACAAAGCAGACGATTATGAAAGTAATAGATGAGAGAGTTTAATTATTAAATTTAACATAAAAACTCTAAAATCACTGAGATGAAGCAGAGAACACCATATAAGATAGCAAGTTTTGTATAAACAGTCTCTTTTGTATAGACATTTGGTTTTTGGTTACAGTTGGTCATGTACATTTCAAATTATATACTCAAATATATGCATTTATTGGACATTTATTTTTTATTTTTATTTATTTATTTTTTTGAGCTAGAGTCTCACTCTGTCTTGCCTAGACTGGGGTCCATGGCATGATCTTGGCTCACTGCAGCCTCCACCTCCCAGATTCAAGTGATTCTCCTGTCTCAGTCTCTGAGTAGCTGGGACTAAGGGCATGTGCCACCACATCCAGCTAATTTTGTAATTTTGTAAATTTGGTAGATTGTATTTTCACCATGTTGGCCAGGCTGGTCTCAAACTCCTGGCCTCTGGTAATCCACCCGCCTTGGTCTCCCAAAGTGCTGGGATTACAGGTGTGGGCCACCATGACTGGCCTGGACATTTAGTATCTCTATTTTTATATAATTTTTGCAAAACATAAAGGACATTCACAAAGGACTAGGCAGAATATTGGGGATGGAAGAAGAGCAGATAAATAGCCTGTGAGCAGATGCTACTGTTGCTGCTATTTTACATTACAGAGGGTGAAATGAAAGATAAGAAAAGCTTCCCAGTCTTCTCTTGTTCATACAGCTCTTACTTGTTGTGCTGGGAATTCTTTTCCAGTCTTGTGACTCAAGGTGACCATTCTTTAACCTATCTCTAATGACCATCATCTTTCAAGTGACTCTGTCTTTTCATACATAGACATCATCCATTTGGGAGTAAAATTTATTCTTGGACAAAAAATAGAAGTTAAAGAACAGTTATGACTGTTTATAGGCCATAGTTTGTATGTGTTTCAGATGTGGTTTTGTCTTCATAGGAAATTAGAAAATGTCTGAGTAACACTGAAAATAGTTAAAGCATAAAGTTTACTTCGCATCCAATAAACAGAAGGTTTAAACTGCAAATAGGGGTTGCATGGATTCTAATAAACAATTTTTTTTAGAAATAATATGTCCCAGGTTTTAATGACCTTTCAGATTAAATTTAGACCTTCTTATAATCTTATTTCAACTAATGATTTATGAGATCACTTCCTGTTACAGCAGCCATTTCCATAAATGGCAATATTTATGTTTCCAGTATTAAAATCACAACTCTCTTAGTCTAAAGGTACTCAAATTTAACACCAGTTTGCCAGATGAATCCCTGAAATAGCACCTGGCCACCTACCTTCATTTGTAGACCAATAAAATATAGAGCCTTAAAAATGCCATCACCTTGTGTGACTGCACTGAACTGTGAAACCTGGAAGAATATAGAAACCAGAACAGGCTGCTAAAATGAAGTCATCTTGCTAAAGGGACAATTTGTAATAGAGCATTGTACTGAAAGGTCTGCAAGCCTATAGTCTAAAGTCAGTGGGTGTATTTGGGCCCAAAGTGGATCCTGTGTGTGGCAAAAACAGCATTATTCCCAACAGTTCAGGGAACCTGATGGATGTTCCTTCTCCCAACTCTGGAAAATTAAAATTGAGGCCCTATGGAAAGGTCTATTCATGCAGCATGTTCTGTTTTTTTTAAGGAATATTATGTATATAGAAAGAATGACCAACATGTGCTTGCTGAGCATGAGGAGCTATCTCTGACTTTATTTTCCAAATTAAAAAAAAAAGTAGTTTAACAGTTTATGTTTCCCTGATCATTGAAAAAACTTTATCTAAGTTTAAACTCTAAACCGTATTTGACAATATGTTGCTTTTGGTGCAAAGATTACAATTAGATTAAATAGTATTACCCAGAAAATCTGGGTGGAATTGTTTATCTAGAACTGGATGCTATGTTGACAGATATAATAGTACATCAAGCATTTTCAGGAGGTATAAAGGTTTCTTCTTTTTGAATGTGTACTTTATGTTCTTATATGTAATCTATATGATCAAAGTACAGTGGATTTTCACATTTGATTTTTTAAAATTGTCATGCAGAAAGATGCATGTGCAAAAAAAAACTCATTCTCAAACATTTGTCTATTCTAGATTTCCAGATGCCTAAAATCAGACATGTGTTACGTTAATTTTAGATTAAATAATTCTTCCTTTTGGTAACAAAGAATTCATTTTCCCGAATGGGAAGTATTTGCTCTGATAGTCTTCAGCTGCCATCTTAGATAAACTAAGAACAGGAAAATGAGAACTGTGGTTCCAGCTCTTCCAAATTGGGTTATTCCTCTGGATCGG
Organism: Rhinopithecus bieti; assembly: GCF_001698545.2. Classification (NCBI taxonomy): domain Eukaryota; kingdom Metazoa; phylum Chordata; class Mammalia; order Primates; family Cercopithecidae; genus Rhinopithecus; species Rhinopithecus bieti. Next base: position 911,538 of record NW_016807377.1, read on the forward strand.
CTTCTCAGTCTGCAGGAGGAAGGGCTTGAACTGCGTAGTAGTAGTTAATACTTACTGAGTACTTGCTAGGTGTCAGGCAGCACAGCTCCACAAAGGTACTCCTTAGAGTCTCATTTTGTTCTATTTTTTCCACAAAATGGATATCCCATTCCAAAAATCTCATTTTATTGATGAGGAAACTTGAGATGCAAAAAGATTAAATAACTTGCCTAAAACTCTCACAGATAATGAGGAGTGAAGCCTGAACTCGAACCAAGGCAACTAGTCCCACAGCCTGTGCAAACCCACAACTTATTCTGCCTGCCCCAAATGCTTTCTAGTTATGAAAAAAATATAATTTTACATTTTGCCTTTACCATAGTTTATTGTTTAAATCTTTGTGCTTGAATTAAGATTATGTCTTCCCACATCCTCCTGTAGTAAAGTATCTAATTAAAAATGAACTTGCAAAGTAAGATCACATTAAACCATTAAGCTCTTGTGGTGTTAAGTTAAAGGCAGTTTCCTTTTCTTTTCTTTTCTTTAGCTCTTCTGGAAACAAGAACTGACCTGCTTCCTAAACTTACAACTAAGCAAAGAGAAAGGATCTAATGGTTTTAAGAAAAAAAATACATAGTTTCTGGAAAAAATTTATAGGAATAAAATGGTCTATTTCAGCATCTAAGCAGCAGGCTAATCAGTGAATTAATTACTTTCTTGCAAGTTGCCTAGTCCAGCATGAGGAGCTACAGAAGTCAAACATTCTGATCATTTTCAAAGCTATATCTCATAGTGAAAATTCTAGCCAAATATATGCGTGTTTGCTTGTGTAATTAATTTTATAGAATAAATTCATGTGAGGTAGATTGATAGTAATTTAGATGGCTCTAAGAGGTTGAAGTACCCCAAATCACATACTCAATTAAAAACATGAGTTCAGTTGAAATTGAGATACTGGCTGGACCTGGTTTTACTCTAAAAAAAAAAAAGGAAATGATTATCCCGAACTCTGGTTTTCAAAGGCAACATCATCAGCTATTATCTGCTGTAAAGAAAAGTTTCAAATTTCACCAAACTAACATATGTATCATATTTTTCTGCCACTTGCCACCTCTTAAGGGAGAACTCAGCCCATTTCATAGGATGTTTAATGTGTGCTCACAAATAGATTACATCAGTTCTCCTACGGCATCCAGGTGTGTCTTCCCATTCTGCTTTACATCCTCTGATCATAGTACTTTGCAAACATGCTTATGACTTCTACTTGTCACTGCTGCCTCTGCCAGGAAACTCCCTATGCTATACAGGGTACAAAGCATACTGCCTTCAGTGCTAGTGTGAGGAGCAATGCCTACCTACCATTGTTTTATGATAGCATGTTGACTCCACGTATTCTCATTTGAGGGTACAAATCCCTTTTTCTTCATTTTCAGATGCAAGCCATGAAATGGTAAACCAGTATCCTTGAATAGCATAGTCCCTATTCCTTTCCAAAATAGCTTCTCTTCTGATTTTCAGTCTATACTTCCTTGACTGTCTTTTTTTTTTTCTTTTTTCAGTCTATTGACCTTTTCCCAAGAATTCTCCTCAGTTCTTTAGCTAAATAGATGACTTCTGGGTACATTAGCACACCAGAAATACATAGGCAAAGACAAATGTTAGCGGTTGACACTTAATGCTTTACATATATTTGCAAAAGTGAAATTGAATCAGCAGAGAAGGCTCTGGCTTAGTTTGTTAAAACTGCCCTTGGCTCATGCCTGTAATTCCAGTACTTTGGGAGGCCAAGGAGTGTGGGTCACGAGGTCAAGAGATTGAGACCATCCTGGCCAACACGGTAAAACCCCATCTCTACTAAAAATACAAAAATTAGCTGGGTGTGGTGGCACATGTGCCTGTCATCCCAGCTACTCGGGAGGCTGAGGCAGGAGAATCACTTTAACCCAGAAGGCAGAGGTTGCAGTGATCCAAGATCACGCCACTGTACTCCAGCCTAGGGACAGAGCGAGACTCTGTCAAAAAACAAAACAAAACAAAACAAAACTGCCCTTAATTCTGCAACATTTCTGATTAGACCAAGTAGCATGGTGTTTAAGAATGAGAGATCTGGAGTTGGTATCTGGCAGACCTTGGATTTGCATGCGAGTCCTCGCATATACAAGTTACATAACTCTACATTAGAGAGTTCACCTCTCGGTGCCCTAGTTTGCTTTTCTGAGAAATGGTATTTAAAATAGTGCCTAGTTCATGAACAGAGATGCTATAAAAATATTGAAAAAAAAATCACAATCTATCTGGCATATAGTCTGAAAGTTTTCTGCCTTGATAGTCTGCCCTTTTTCTGCTCCTTTGCTAGAGCAGGAGCAAAGTTCAGTTGAAATTGAGATACTGGCTGGACCTGGTCAACAAATGATATGGATTTAAAACATTATTGCATATTCCAAATTTTAATTTTTCAGAAAAGACATCAAAAGGCAACTCGATAATTATTAATCATTCAGTATGTGGCAAGGTTACATGATTGATATATTCACCTAAATGGTCATTTTTTAAATTAATTCTTCATAACAAAACTATGAAGTAAGCATTATTATTCCAATATATCCCTTTGGACATGCAACTTCCACATGGCAAATACCAGTTAGCTTCAATATCAGAATTGTTTTATTCCAAAGACAATTAGTCTTCAGTGAAATAATTGAAAGTTTATTGTTACTGTATTTAACATCAAATTTAGTTCAAAGACAAGTAAAATGAAATAAGATTTCAGAATTCATATCTTGATGAATTGGAAAGGACTCTTCTTGACTCCCTTCTGTTTCAGAACTCATATTCTTTCTACTATTTTATCTTCTGTATTCTCCACCATGGGTACAATATACATCTCCAGAACAATGGTCAATGCCATTTTTAATGCCATTCTTAAAGGAAAAAAAATAAATAGTTGTCTTTCCTTTTTTATCCCCAGGAGGTCAGCTGCCCCATGGAGGAAGCAAGATTTGTGTGCATTAGAAATAAATGAACTGTTGGAGATAGGATCTTCTTTGTTGACAAAACAAGTCTTGAAGATAAGACATCAAGGCTTCTAGTTAAATGGAGCAGTGACCTTATCAGAAATCCCAAAGCAGAAAAGTCTGTCAGCAAAATAGCATCAGATCATGGAAACCAAGTACATGGAGCTAATTTTTGACTCTAAAGAAAGGCAAAATTATTTAATAATAATAATAATGGCACAGTTTGTGAACTATGTGAAGAAAATAAAATATTGAGATATAGCTTTATCTCCATTATACAACCAAATATCTTCTACATGGATTAAGGAATTAAACGTAAAAGTTAAATCAAACCAATAAGTCAAAAAAGAAAAAAATAGAAAAAAAATCCATAAAATTTATTAATTTACAAAATGGTCATAAAATATATTAGTTCAAAACAATGGGAGAATTCATAAAGGATAACTATTATAGAGATTTTCCCATAGAGAGTTCTAAAATTTATGTGACTCAAAAAATACCATAAATAATAGTCAAATAAAAATTTTCAGAAAATATTTGTTCACATAGGGCAAAAGAGCTAATAACCTTAATGTATAAAAGTTCCTTCAAACTAAGTACCATCTCAGAAGAAGAAAAATATCAAAGCGGTAATCAAATAATAAAAATTGTAATACCAGGTCTCAGTGACTTCTGCATCAGGGAAGATAAAGAAGAACTTTCCCTCTTCCAACAGCTAAGTTCAACTAAAATTCTGGACACCTCCCCCACCTAAAATAAAAGAAAAAGAAATGGAAGACTTTGAAGTATGGAGAAAAGATAGAAAAGCCAGGGACCTTGGTCTCAAAGAACAACATGGTGGTGGGTTTCCTGGGTTTTCTTTCCCATCATATATCTCAGACTTGGAAATGAAAAACCAGAAACAACATTGGATGGAGAAAAAGCTCCATTGAAAGACTGCCATCTCTAGCAAAGGAGCAGAAAAAGGGCAGACTATCAAGGCAGAAAACTTTCAGACTGTAACTGCTCTACTCCAACCACATCCAGAAAAAAAAACTAAACACACACACAAAAAACTTGTGGCCACACTTGACCAATAGGAGAAAAGCAATTAAAATGAGAGCAGATTTCTCATCAGAAACTACAGAGGAGAGATGGAAGCGGCACGATATTTTTCAGGTGTCAAACGAAAAGAGCCCTCAACCTAGGTTGACAATCTTGTACCCAGAATGAAATCCTAGTTTCACAATCACATTAGTCCATTCTCACATTGCTATAAAGACCTACCTGAGACTGGGTAATTTATGAAGAAAAGAGCTTTAATTGACTCGTAGTTCTGCAGGCTGTAAAGGAGGTGTGGCTAGGGAGGCCTCAGTAAACTTAAGATCATGGCGGAAGGCGACGGGGAAGCAGACACATCTTCACATGGCAGAACGGGAGAGAAAGAGAGTGAAGGGGAAGGTGACACACGCTTTTAAACAACTAGATCTTGTTAGAACTCTATCACAAGACAGCACTAGGAGGATGGTGCAAAACCATTAGAAACCACCCCCATGATTCAATCACCTCCCACCAGGGGCCTCCTCCAATGCTGGGTATTACAATTCAACGTAAGATTTGGGTGGGGAGACAGAACCAAACCATATCAACAATCCTGTACTCAGAATATTCAATCCTATATCCACAGTGAAAGGGAAATCATAATATTCTAAAGCTGAAGAAAAATTAAGATAATTTGTTATCCTATCCAAAAAGTATAGCTAAAGAAAATTCTGTAAACAGAAGGAAAACAAAAGAAAGACACCAGGAAAGGAAGAAAACAGAAAAAAAATAAATAAAATGGGATTTCCTTCTCCTTTGGGGTTTTCTAAATTATGTTTGATTGTTAAATCAAAATTATAACACTGATTTTATTCTACATTTATGTAGAGATAACATTTAGCACTATTATATAAACACAGGACAGTAAAGGGACATAAAAAAGAGGTAAGGACTGTATATTTCACTTAAACTGAAAAAAAAAATGACATCAGCACCTTGTAATAAGTTTAAGTATGAACAATTGTATATTCAGGCATACCCATTTTACCTCACTTCACTTTACGGTGCTTTGCAGATACAGTGTTTTTTACAAATTGGTGGTTTGTGGCAACTCTGAGTTAAGCACATCTACGGGTGCTGTTTTCTTAACAGTGTGTGCCCACTTAGTGTCTTTGTATCAGCATTTTGTAGCAATAAAGTGTTTTTTAACTGAGGTATGTACATGTTTTTACATATAGACATATGCTATTGCACACTTCATAGACTACAGTGTGGTATAAATATAACTTTTGCATGTGCTAGGAAACCAGAAATTTGTGTAACTCACTTTATTGCCATATTTGCTTTATTGTGGTGGTCTGGAACTCAACCTGCAATATCTCTGAGGTATGTCTGTACAATGTAATACCTACAGTGAAACAAGTTATATGAAAGATACATTCAAAACGTCATAGGTAAATCAAAATGAAGTTATAGTGACCAGCTTGGGCAGCATGGTGAAACCCTGTCTCTACTAAAAATACAAAAATTAGCTGGGCATGGTGGCACATGCCTGTAAGCCCAGCTACTCGGGAGACTGAGGCAGAATTGCTTGAATCCGGGAGGCAGAGGTTGCAATGAGCTGCGATTGCACCACTGCACTCTAACTTGGGCAACAGAGCAAGAGTCTATCCCCCTCCCCTCTCCAAAATATATATATATATATAATGTTTAATTAACCCACAGCGGAATAGGAAAAAAGAAGATTTTGAAAGGAAAAGCAGGGAGAAGAAATAAAACCCAAAATAAAATGGCAGACTTAAATACTAGCACATCAATAACTAATTAAATGCAGATATTCTAAAATCACTAATTAAAAGAGTGGCAAATGGATTTTAAAAGCATGACAATTATAGAATATTAACAACTGTCTTCAAATATAATGATACAGGCAGGCTGAAATTAGAAGAATAGTAGAAAAATATAAAATTCAGTGATGACAAAGTAGAAATGACTAAATTAATTCCAGTAAAGTAGATTTTGTAGCAAATAAATTACCAGAGAGAGAGAGGAATAGGGTACAATGACAAAAGTGTCAGTCCACCACAAAGACAGCAATGGTAGATGGAGCATGCACCAAGTAATGTAATTGAAAATATGTGAAGCAAAAACTGAGATAAAGAAAAGGAGACACAGACATATCCACAATGATGGATAAAGACTTCATACTTCTCTCAACAACTGATAGAAAAACTAGACATAAAATCAACATGGAGATGAGAACCCAACAATACCATCAACCAACAGAATCGAATTAACATTTATAAAACATTTCACCCAACATCATCAGAATAAACATTATTTTCAAATGACAATGGAACATGTACCAAAATTAGCCATATTCTGGGCCATAAGACAGACCTCAACAAATAGAAAAGATTTGATGTCATACATAGAATGTTTTCCAAACATAATGGTATCAAACTCGAAACCACTAACAGAAATAAAACAAAAATATATCTTCACACTTGGCAACCAGACAATCTATTACTAAATAATCCATGAGTCAAAAAGGAATTATCAAGAGAAAGAAAAAAATACGTCAAATTGAATGAACACAGTGAAAGCAGTGCTGAGAGGAAAAATTATAGCACTAACTGCATACATTAGAAAGGAGTTTGAAAAGGCTGAAAACAATAATGTGAGCTTTCACCTCAAAAACCTAGTCAGTGAATAAAAAATAAACCCAAAACATTATAAGTCATTAGGGAATTGCAGATTAAAACAACAATGAAATACCATTATGCAAGCATTAGAATGAATAAAAATCCAAAAACTGACAATACTAAATGCTGTTAAGGATGTGGAACAATAGGAACTCTCATTCATTGCTAGCAGTAATGCAAAAATTGTACAGCTAGTTTAGGAGATCATTTGGTGGTTTCATATGAAACTAAACATAGTCTTACCACACAATCCAGCAATTGCCTACTTAGGTATTTATCCTGATGAGTTGAAAATTTATGTTCACACAAAAACTTGCATATGAATGTTTACATCAGTTTTATTCTTAATCACCAGAATCTGAAAGCTAACCAAAATATTTTTTAGTAGATGAATAAACTCTGATATATCCATACAACAGAATATAATTGTAGATAATATTAATGAACTATATAATAAAAATTATATAAGAACTAATGAATTATAAAGCCACGAAAAGACATGAAGGAATACTATGTACATATTGCTAAGTTTAAAAAGCCAGTATGAAATGAAAAGGCTACATATTATATAATTCCAACTGCATGACAATCTTGAAAAAAGCAAAACTATGGAGACCTTAAAAAGATCTGCGGTTTCCAGAAGTTGAGGTGGGGTGGCAGGGAGGACAGGAGGGATAAATAGATGGAACATACGAGATTTATAGGATGATGAAACTGTGCTGGGTGGTGGATATAAGGCATGCATTAGTCAAAACCTATGCAAGTGTCCCACACAAAAAGGAAACCTTAATGTAAACTAATGACCTCACTTAACAATAATGTAATAATATTGGCTCATTAATTGTAACCAATGCATCATTCTATACTATGCAAATTGTTAATAGAGGAAATAATGTGGGAGTGGGGGAGTATTATCTGCACAATATTTTTGCTCTAAAATTTTGAGATAGATTTGTACCTAATTTGTTGAGAGGTTTTATCATAAAGGGATGTCACATTTTGTCAAATGCTTTTTCTGGCTTATTGAGATGGTCATATGATTTTTACTCTTTATTCTATTAATATGTTACATTTATGATTTGCATATATTAAACCATTCTTGCATCCTTGGGATTGATCTTACTTGATCATGGTGAATAATCTTTTTAATGTGCTATTGACTTTTGTTTGTTAGTATTTTGTTGCGTATTTTTGCATCTATGTTCATTAGCAATATTAGCCTGTTCTTTTCTTTTTTATTGAAAGCTTTCCCTCTAAGATATGGAACAAGACAAGGACGCCCATTTTCACAACTCCTTGACACAGTAGTGAAAGTCCTTTCTAGAGCAATTAGGCAAAAGAAAGAAATAAAAGACATCCAAATAGGAAAGGAGGAAGTCAAATTGTCCCTGTTTGCAGATGACATAATCTTACACATAGAAAACTCTAAAGACTCCACCAAACAACGGTTAGAACTAACGAACAAATACAGTAAAGATGCAGGATATAAGATTAATATAAAATAGCGGTGTTTTTATTCACCAATAGTGAACTATCTGAGAAAGAAATGAAGAAAGTAATTCCATTTACAGTTGCTACAAATAAATAAATACCTATGAATAAATCTAACCAGGGAGGTGAAATACCTCCACAATGAAAACTATAAAACAGATTAAATCAGTTGAAGGGGATAAAAGTTAATGGAAAGATATTTCATGCTCATTTGGAAGGATTAATATTATTAAATGTTCATACTACTTAAGACAATCTACAGATTCAATACAATCCTTATCAAAAATTCCCATGTCATTCTTCACAGAAATAAAAAAAGAATGATCCTAAAATTTGCATGAAATAACAAAAGACCTCAAATAGCCAAATCAATCTTGAGCAAAAAGAACAAAGCTGTAGATATCACACTACCCAATTTCAAAATCAAATCTGTAGTAACCAAAACAGTATGATATTGGCATAAAAACACATACACAGATCAATGGCACAAAATAGAAAGCTCAGAAACAAATCCATGCATTTACAACGAATTGATTTTCAATAAAGTCAAGAACACACAATGGGACAATAAATGGTGCTGGGAAAATTGGATATCCACCTGCAAAAGAATGAAACTTAACCCTATCTCTCATCATATACAAAAATCTACTCGAAATAAAGACTTAAATATAAGACTCAAACTGTAAAATCAATAGAAAAAAGGGAGGGGAATACTACAGGGTGTCAGTCTGGACATTGATTTTTTAGACAAGACCTCAAAAGCAGGAACAACAAAAACAAAAATAAACAAACAAGACAACATCAAACTAAAAAAGTTCTGCACAGCAATGGAAAAAATCAACAGCATGAAGAAGCAACCACAGAATGAGAGAAAACATTTCCATGTTATATACCTTGCAAAGGGTTAATACCCAGAATTTATACTCAACTCAAGGGCAAAAACAACTAATTCAATTTAAAAGTAGACAAAAGACCTGTTTAGACATTTCTTCAAAGAAGACATACAAATAGCTAACAAATTTATGAAAAAATGTTCAATGTCAGTAACCATCAAGAAAATGCAAATCAAAACCACCATGTGATATCACCTTACCCCAGTTAAAATGGCTGTTACAAAAAAACAAAAAATAGCAGTGCTGTTGAGGATGTGGAAAAATGGGAACGCTTATAGATTGTTAGTGGGAATGTAAATTAATATAGCCCTTATGGAAAACAGTAGGACATTCCTCAAAAAATTAAAAACAGATCTACCATATCACCCAGCAATCCCATTACTGGGTAAATATCCAAAATAAATATAATCAGTATGTCAAAAAGAGATCTCATGTTTATTGCAGGACCATTCACAATATCCAAGATGCAGAATCAAGCTAAACACCTACCAGTCAATAAATGGATAAGGAAAATGTGGTATATATACACAATGGAACATTATCCAGCCATACAAAAGAATAAAATTGTGTCATTTTGCAACATGGACAAGCCTGAAGGACATTATGTTAAGTAAATTAAGTCAGGCACAGAAAGACAAATACCCCATGATCCCACTCATATGTAATACCTAAAAAAATTGATCTCAAAAAAGTTTAGAGTAGAATAATTGTTACTAGGGAGTTGAGAGAACACAAGGAAAGGGGAGATGGGGAAAGGCTGGTCATTGGGTACAATGTTACAGCTGGATAAGAAGAATAAGTTCCATTACTTTATAGCACAACAAGATGACTATAGTTAAAATAACACATTGTATATTTCAACTAGCAAGAAGAGAGGTTTTTTGAATGTTTTTATAATGAAATGGGCCAGGTGCAGTATGAGAGACTTGAGGGTTGCTTAAGGCAGAGTTCAAGATCAGTCTGGGCAACATAGCAAGCCACCATCTTGGGTCTGTTGGTATGCACCTGTCGTCCCAGCCACTCAGAAAGCTGAGGTGGGAGGATCCCTTAAGCCAGGAAGGTTGAGGCTGCAGTGAGCTATGATCATGCTGCTGGACCCTAGCCTGGGCAACAGAGCTAGACCCTATCTCACAAACAAACAAAGATACAATACATGTTTAAAGTGATGGATATGCTAATTATCATCATCTGATCATTACACTATGTATATATATGGCAACATTACATTATACTACATGTAAATATGTGCAATTATTTTTTGTCAGAAAAGAATAAAGATGTGTTGTCAAAACATGTGAAAATAAATAAAAATATAATCTACTAAGTAAAAAGACTGAAATTAATTAAAATTCAACATACATTCATAATTAAAAGCTCAAATAATGAAATAGAGGATAATTTTCTCACCTTGACACAAAGCATCAACTGAAAAGCTACAACTAACATTATACTGAGTGGGGAGAACTGATACTTTCTCCCAAAGATCACCTACAGAAAGAGGATGTTAACTCTCACCACTCTTAGTCAACTTAGTGCTGGAAGTTCTAGTAAGTACAATAAGGCAAGATAAAGAAAGTTAAAAGACTATAGATCAGGATGAAATGTATAAAATCATCCCATTTGCAGATGGCACAATGTCTTCTACACAGAAAATTCCAATGAATCTACAAAAATCTTGTACAAACTGCCAACTAATAACTAATCAGCCAGGTCACAGGACAAAAAAATATGCAAAAATTAATTTTAATTCTACATATTTGCAATTAACACATGGACCCCAAAACTTAAAATACAATACAATTGTAATCCCTCAAAAATAAATAAGAATGTAGGTACAAATCTAACAAAGCATTTACAGAAATTATATATTAAAATTATATAATGCTAATGTATTAATTTCCTTTTGCTGGCTTAAACAATATAGTGGCTTAAACAATACAAGCTTATCAGAGCTCTAGAGGACATATGTCTTCAATATGTTTCATGAGACCAAAATCAATGCATTGGCAGGCATGGATTCCTCCTGGAAGCTCTTTGGAAGACTGCATTTCTTTGCCTTTTCCACCTTCTAGGGGCTGCTTCCATTCCTTGGCCCCTGGTCCCCAGCTAGCAGTTTCATCACTCTGATCTCTGCTTCCATAGTGACATCTAATTTTCTGTATCCTCTGCCTCCCTCTTTCACTTAAAGAACGTTTACGAGTACATTGGACCTACAAGAATAATCCAGGATAATCTCACCATTTCAACATCCTGACTTAATCAGATCTGCAACGTCCTTTTTGCAATGTAGTTAATTATTATTCACAGGTTGCAGGGATCAGGACATGAACATTTTAGAGTGGCCATCATTCTGTCTACCAGAGCTAATGAAAAGTAAGAGCAGTTTTACGTAAACAAAGAGCTATACCATGTTCATGGTTTGACAGGCTCAGCATGGTAAAAATGTCAGTCTCTTCCAAATTTGATACATAGGTTTAACACAATTTCAATCAAAATCCCAGGAAGAATTTTTGCAGATACAGACAAGATTCTTCTAAAATTTATGTGGAAAGGCAAAGAAACAAGTATAGTTAAAATAATGTTGGAAAATAAGAATTTATCTACCTAATTTCAAGGTTTATTATATAACTACACTAATCAAGACAACATGGTTTTGGAAGAAGAACACACACATAGATAAATTTAACAGACTAGAGAAACTAAAACTAAATCCATCCAAATTTGCCCACCTGTGAAACTTTCAGAAAGAAAGGAGAGAATCAAGGGACAAAAGAGTTCTTACACTGACATAAAATATGATCCTTAAAATTAATAAATTGGACCTCAAGATGGTTAAAACTTTTGCTCTGTGAAAATGGCTATGAGATTATGAGGGTAAAAATATAAGTACAGATGGGGAGAAAATATTTGCAAACCACAAAGAGAGTAAATTTTTGTTATTTTAAGCCACTAAATTTGTGGCAATTTGTTATGGCAGCAATAAAATACTGATACAATCTCCTTGAGAAACAGTGCCGTATCAGGGGCTTAATTTTGTTCTCTCCTGACTCCTTGGACATTCAGAGGCAGCAGTAGCCAGATTGGCCTCGGAGAATGCTAGCTAGAGGGAAACTAGTTCTTACAGGGAAAGAGTAATTCACTTCTTCAGTCTCTGATTATTCAGAGGTCTCTGCAGAGCCATCATCTTCAGGCGCATCCATTCAGATGCCCCTCTTATGTTTTAGGATTCCAGGTTTTTCCACTGAGGATCCTGATGATGGCAGAACAGACCTGTCTTGGCTGAGTATTTAAAAAAAAATATCTCTGTAGATTTATGAATCTATCAGATATACAATATGGTGCTATAAATAATGGTCCATTTATCAGCTACTAAAGAGGACCTGTGGCTCTAAATACTTAGCCTTTAATGATTGTTAAGTTTTTCCATATCTGAGTATTCCCCTGCAGAGCATCAACATTACTTAGCAAGAGTCAGTCAACTCTGCTGTGTTTGTTGTTGTTGCTCCCTCCTCCCTCTATCTCTTTCATATTCCTGGTTCCTTACACCTGCCACAGTATTCTCTTCCATAGAAGCATTTTTCCTGGTCACCATTGGTGCAATATTTAGCACTTTGTGCCAGGGACTCTGTGCGCCACACTCACTACTTAGGGTGGTATCTTTACTCAGTAGGCTGTGATGGGCCAGTCCCAAATCCCCATTTTACCACTTGTTTTCTCAGACCTCTCCTGGTACCACTTGTGCTACTCGAGGTCTGCTGAGAAGTGCAAGATATTTATTAGGAGCGGGAGAAGAAGAAAAAAGGAAGAGTCTTCAGACCATGAAGTAGATCTGATAACCGAGGAAGAAGAAAAGGAAAGAAAAATTAAAGAGGAGGAGCTTGGACTGAAGCACCAATCTAAGCAAGGGTTGGCCTGGCAGGCATCCTCCATTTCATTGGAATGAATCTGTCTTAGTAGCCATCCCACCGTGTTCAGTCATTAGCAGCCAGCAGGCCCCCAGATGAAACATAGCCTTGGTGCAAATGCAGTGGTTGATCCAGAGGGACTGCAGTTGGGGGCATCAGTCATTTATGGTCCCAGCAGGAGATGTGACAGGTGCATTTTCAGTGTCCCCATAGGCAACTGTCCTGGGAAGTTTTTCTCCAAGTGCTAATTCAGAGATCCAGATTCCTTCTACCAAATCCCCACTACCTCTTCAGAGTCTCCCCTTCAGAGACATGGCTAATTCAACTGATCCATCAGGTGTTCTGTGTTAGGACACCAAACAGCAAAGGGAAAAGTAGATTTTATGGGAGACTTTTTAGGGACCAGGACTGGAAGTGGTAAACATAAATTCTACACACATTTTGTGACCCAAACTTGCCAAATATCCCCTTCTAAGCACTTTTGCTGAAGACATAATGGTGTCTCTGCCACATGGGAGAACCTAAATGTTACTCAGATGTATGATAGCTTGGCTATGTTGTTGCTGTTCGTGTTGTGTTGTCTAGCCTATATTTGTTCTTATGGGTGGAACTGGGTGAATCCTGTGTTTGAGTCTCAAGACTAGTACTACAGAACAGAGTATTTTAGTCTTCTTTATCTCAATCCTAACCCATCCTCTCTATCTTTCATGAGGGCCATCTTCCAACATTAAGACAGCAAGTGTGTTCTTTCCCTAGCAGCAATTCTGTTTCCAGTCATTAAACTAGCATTTTTGATTTCTCTCCAGGATATGTACATATTTTTAATGGAAATATTCTGGAGCAGTATACCAAAATATGTTAACATAAGACTTTTATGGATGTCAAGAGTCTCTTAACTCTTTTTATTTTCATATTTATATTTTATACAATATTATATATCTTTCTATAATAAATTTTAATTATATATTTATAAGAAAAAATAATTATAATAATTGAAGCCTAAAAGATGCTGTCTCTTTAAAAAATCTGAAATTAAAAATTTCAGGCATTTATAAATGCTTGAATTTTCAAATATATGTTACATATACCATCCTTGAGGAGTCCACCTGAGATAATCATTTTTCTAAAATTTATAATCTCTTCTCTACTTTAAATCAAATCAGTAAAAAGCTATGAAATTCAGTTCTCCAGCAATTTTTTTTATTTCAGCGATTAATTCATTTATTTGTTTAACCAGTACTTATTGATCTCTTGACTATGTATTTGAAACTCTTTTAGACCCTGGTCATAAACACAGTAATGACTATTGTACTCATAGTCACATACAATAGTCATGGGCCACCATAGAATGGTGTAGATACACAATAGTTATCAGATAGNTTATAATAATTGAAGCCTAAAAGATGCTGTCTCTTTAAAAAATCTGAAATTAAAATTTCAGGCATTTATAAATGCTTGAATTTTCAAATATATGTTACATATACCATCCTTGAGGAGTCCACCTGAGATAATCATTTTCTAAAATTTATAATCTCTTCTCTACTTTAAATCAAATCAGTAAAAGCTATGAAATTCAGTTCTCCAGCAATTTTTTTTATTTCAGCGATTAATTCATTTATTTGTTTAACCAGTACTTATTGATCTCTTGACTATGTATTTGAAACTCTTTTAGACCCTGGTCATAAACACAGTAATGACTATTGTACTCATAGTCACATACAATAGTCATGGGCCACCATAGAATGGTGTAGATACACAATAGTTATCAGATAGTGATAAGAGCTATAAAAATAAGGGATGCAGCCAGGCACAGTGGCTCATGCCTGAAATCCCAGCACTTTGGGAGGCCAAGGTGGGTGGATCACAAAGTCAGGAGTTTGAGACCAGCCTGGTCAACATGGTTAGACCCTGTCTCTACTAAAGATACAAAAAGTTAGCTGGGCATGGTGGTGTGCACCTGTAATGCCAGCTACTTGGGAGGCTGAGGCAGGAGAATCGCTTGAACCTGGGAGGTGGAGGTTGCAGTGAGCCAAGATCGTGCCATTGCACTCCAATCTGGGCAACAGTGCAAGACTCCATATCAAAAATAAATAAATAAATAAATAAATAAATAAATAAATAAATAATGCACCAACATTTTAATACTATGTGTATTACTGTTCTTTTTTAAACAATAATTTCAATTTTTATTTTAGATTCAGGGGATACGTGTGCAGGTTTGTTACATGGGTATATCGTGTGATACTGAGGCTTGGGGTACAAATGATCCCATCACCCAAGTAGTGAGCATAGTACCCAACAGGTAGTTTTTCAGCTGTTGCCCTTCTCCCTCATTCCTCTCTCTAGTAGTCCCCAGTGTCTATTTTTCCCATCTTTATATCCATGTATACCCAATACTTAACTCCCACTTATATGTGAGATGTGGTATCTGGTTTTCTGCTTCTGCAAATTTGCTCAGGATAATGCCTCCAGCTACATCCATGTTGCTCCAAAGGGCATGATTTCATTCTTGTTATGGTTGCATAGTATTCCATGGTGTATATGACCACATTTTCTTTAAAATGGTGGTATTTCTTCAACTTCTGGTTAAATTACTTAACATTCAAGAGGACACAAATTTGTAGTAATTTAGGTATGGAAGCAAAGCTATGCTTGACCAAATTCTAAAAGCAGTCAATTTATTTTACCATCAATTACAATAAAGAAATAACATTTGTGATCTGAAATAATAAAATCACCCAGTTAAGTAAAAATTAGTAAGAAATATTGAAGCATCTGAGTATCTGCTTATAGTGCTCTGAAAATCAGGAAGTACACCAAATATAAAAACCATTCAATTCAAGCTTCTCTTTGCCTCCCTGCACATACACTTCAAGAAACTTTTCAAGATGGCAACAAATGTACTGTCTCCATCCACTTTTCCAGATTAGCACCTTTCTGTCTTTCATCCATTTTAAAACTAAAATGGAGAACTAGGACTTGAGGTAGACTGAAACAGGTTGTAGATCGTGGTATTCTGGAAGACAAGGCTCCCAGTGAGATGTGTTAAAAACAAGAAAGCATTGTCTGCTGAGGAATAGTTTATAATGAACCACATAGTTTTACCGAGTATCTAATATTGCACCCCTAGATTCTCTGGCAAAGGAAAGGTGAATTCTTGCAGTGCTCCCAAGTATAATGAAGGAAGCTAGTGGCCATTCATATCTATGTGTCTTCAAACATTGTATCTGGCTAGTTATGTTTATTTTTTTGTGTGCCAGTATCAGTCAGAGTTCAACTGGAGAATCAGGACTCGGAGATAATGATAGGTAGAGAGAGACAGATAGGTAGTTGATAGGTAGGTGGATTCATGACAGACAAATTGCAAGGATTTACATGATTGTGGGAGGTGATCAAACAATCTGTGAGAAAGTTTTCTGCACAACTGTTGCTGGTGCTTGATGTCCACAGGGCAGGTAGAACAGAAGGGAAGATGAACACAAAGTGGAGCAGACCAAGCACAACCTGGACCCACATCAGTATGGACTGAGGCCCGTGTTAGTTCTTGTTGCCACTGACCAGGGTGATGTGAGATAATGCAGAAGTCAAAACCCTTTGTCATGGAGCTAACTAAACACACACACCTGGCCAGACATTGCCTCACACCAATGAAGTGAGTTAGCAAGCAAGTATCATTGGTGAGTTCCTACCTTTTCCTAGTTATTTATTATATTAAATTTTCCCTGTTGAAGTTACCAGCGTAGTCTCTGTCTCCTAACTGGACCCTGACTGATTCATGTAGTTTCTTTATTTCAAGGTTAGATACAAATAAAAAATTCTTTTTGCAGATAAATGGATAAATAAGTGTGTGTATGAATTTCTACAACATAAGCCAAAATTATGCAACATAAAAGAACAGAAATTCACTGAATGATAGAGAAGGGGGGGGTGCTCATTTGTATTATTGATGTAATCTAGTAAACAGAAAAATAAATTTAATAATACGAGAATAGAGAAACACATTATTCATACGAAAAAAGATCATGGCATAAAAATGAACAAAAAAGAGGGTAGGTCCCAAAATAAGTAGGTAGAGATAAAAAGGCTGTAGGTTTAAAAGAAAATGTAGCAAACTGAATATGAGTAGAAACAGGCGGAAAAATAAGAGGAATTTGGGCAATTAAAAAAAAATGCCAAGGTTTATAAATGAAAGGAGCAGAATTAAAATGTGTTATATACAGGCTGAACTGATTCTGAAAAAAACT
The DNA here is from genome assembly GCF_001698545.2 of Rhinopithecus bieti. Taxonomy (NCBI): domain Eukaryota; kingdom Metazoa; phylum Chordata; class Mammalia; order Primates; family Cercopithecidae; genus Rhinopithecus; species Rhinopithecus bieti. The sequence continues at coordinate 928,789 of NW_016807377.1, forward strand.
TATTCATTGATATAATTGAGAAGTTCTTGCTAAATGCAGATAAAAGAACAATAACGTGTTTAATAATAAAGATCACAGAAGATCAAAGATTAAATATAAAGAAACTGCTATTCTTAATGGAAACAAAATAATCAGAGACATGTTAAAAATTTTTTGAGCTAAAAACTGTAAAGTCTATACTGTTCTAGCAAAGAATAATGATGAGAGAGTAAAAAATAGACTTGTCCTGGAACTAGATGCCAAATGAATACAAAATATTGTAAGAGATTTGAAGAGAAACATTTTACAGTCCAAGAATCCTGAATTCAGAGGAGTTATTACTCATGTGGAAAAATCTTAGCAACACAAGTGCTTAGAAATATAAAACACATTTACCCTTTCTTATAAAAAAGCACTCAAAGATATATACTCTAGCTAACTGAAAGATTAATTATAATTAAAACTCAGAAATAGGGGAAGGATAATATGAAATGACTGATTATTAGAATTGAGAACAAAACCATAGTTTTGGAGTAGTTAAAAGTTTCAATATAAATTTGAAAATAAACTGCCCACAAGAAATTAATTTAGGAAAATGTTATTCTTATCACTTTCTTCCTCCTCATCAGTGTTAAATGAGCATATTTAGGAAAATGGAAATATGAGGGGATAAAGAAAGTAAAGCGAGCTAAATTCAATGACTTTTCATACGTAGAGCAGATTTAAAACACAGGCATTTTCACTTTGGTAATTAGATAAATATAAGTCCAAGTGTGTTTTGAAAATGTAGTGGTAAAAATCTAAAAGTTAAAAATAAGATGTCTTATATTCAAATCATCACCAACGGTTAAAGCAAACTCAACACAGTCATCATAGCAATACAGAGAAAACAAAATAAATTAGTGAAGAACATGGTAAAATAACAGAAATAAAAAAGCAAGTACATCTGCTACAACATTAAGTGTCATCTGATGTTATGACATTAAATTGTTAAAATGCCTCCATAAAAGGGAAAGAAAGTTAGATTTGCTTTTTAAAATTCTAGTGTATGAATCTTAGGAAAGACATAAAGTAAAATAACAAAAATAGTTAAAAGAAAATATGGAGTACTACATAACTTACAAGTTTTAAAATTGGTAATATCTCACAATAAAATAATTTGAGAAGAATGAAATTAATAAACAGATATCATTCTTAATACTTTTGAAAAAATTAGATGGTGGAGTAAAATTAAGAAAAAAGCAAAATTAAAAATAATAAGTACATTTAAAATGTTTAATACTTCTAAGTAAAAATGCTTAAAGTTAAAAAGATGCTAATAATTTTAAAGATACAAATCATGTGAAAAGCATCAAAAATATAATTTGTTTAAATAGAATAAAAAGCAACGGGAAAATCTGAATGATTGGAAATATAATTTTTAAAAATTTAAAATAACATGTATAGTAAAGATCAAAGATATTTAATCGGTATTTCTTTTTAAATCTCACATTATAAATATATGTTATTTTTAAAAATTCATAATATAAAAACGTTTTAAAATGTCGCTTAACAGAAAATCATAAGCCCTTCTCATGTGTAAATTTGAATTGAAAAAATGTTTGGTAATGTGTTTTAAAATTTATATAAAAGAGTAAATGATGTAAAATAACCAGTTTTTCTTAACAAATACAGTGTCAATGTGATATTAGAAGACCATTATTATACTAAATCATTTCAATAGAAATTTCAGTAAGAGTTAAGTTTAAATATTGATCTGCCAAATTTTATTGCTGTATACTTCAGCAATTTCTTTAGCCACTGTGATTTTCTTATTGACATCTGTAAAATGGGAATGCTATTTTATATCTTTCTTTTGACAGTAAAATTAAGAAATATTATAGCACACAAAATATGTATTAAATACTCAGTACAGGGTAAGAGTTCAACAAAAAGTTGCTGTTGTTATATATTAGATGAAAATCATATCAATGTGTTATAAGAATTAGCCAACAAAATGAAAAAATGCCCTCCAACCAACTTTAAAAACTTAAGATTTATATCAAAAGAGTATTTTATTAATATAAAAATGTGTAATTTACACTAACAGTTATCATCAGCAAATTTAGGGCACTAGACTCCCGTCTTCAAAATTTAGATCAAAATTTAGATGGACACAGAACCATTGCTACTAACCTTATTTTAAAGATAGACACACTTTTCAGAGTTGCATTTACTGGTTTTTATGGACTAAATCTATATATATTTATATTTAATTTTATTCATTTTTCTCACTGTTTGGAATAGATGTATATTACAATTACTA